>NW_012026845.1:136068-151895 GCF_000956235.1 Wasmannia auropunctata | reverse complement strand
TATATATATACATATATGTGTGTGTACATAGACCACATCGATATCCTACCATTAATCGTCAGTGGTTATTATCGACGTGCTAATTACGAATATATCGCCAGAATAGAGAGTTAATTAATCGAGCTTATGAGTATTATATATTTATCAAGAATTGCATCTATTTATTATATTAATTATATTATATGTGAAGTACTTTTTATACAAGTTTTAAACTGTTTATAAAATTAATTTTCGATGCATTAGGGATATCAGATAACCTCTTACCTGCGCTATGTAACGGGGGATGTTTGAATTTCCGCTCGGCCGTTATATGCCAGCATCCGGGCGCGGCGAGTTGCAGACCCACCCCGATGAAATGCACCAATACCGAACACGTGACAATGACGTATCCCCAGCCTCCCTCGGGGTAATAATGCCGTCTCAAAGTAGCCTCCTTTCTGAAGTCCACTGTCGGTCGCGCCGGCGACAAGTCGTAGCTCTTTCTCAGTTGCTCCAGCTTTTTACCGTCCCTATCCACGTTTCTTGCCTCCCCGATTAGACGGTCCCCCTGCCAGATATCCTTGCTTTGATGCCCCTCGGCGCGCGCCTCCTTTTTTTCACGTCCGACCAGATTATTGTCGCGTCGAACGCCGCGCGCGTTCGCGTCGTTTTTTCTGCCGCGCGAAGGGTAACGAAAGGGATCGATCTGCGAGCGGAGGACACCCTCGGACGTGCACTTTGGACAGGCGTGAAGATCGTTCTTCGATGAGAATGACATGGCTGTCACATAATCGTCGTAGTCCACCACCCTGATGTGCGGTGGCGAGGACGTGCGTCCTCTCGCCGCAGAGGACGTCGGCGAAACGGCAGTTTGATATTTTTTCCTCGTCTCATCCGTCTCTCGCGTTTGCGAATTGTTTGTTTGCGCGACGCTGACTGTGCGCTGGCTTTCATTTGCAACGTTCACTATGACATCAAAGGCATTCGTCGCCGCGAACGAGGGAGATTTGTTTTTCAGTTGTGCGGACGCTTCTTTGGCTTCTTCCCCGACATGCAGATTTCTCGGGAAATCCGTATCCGATGTACTTCTCACGATGGAGCCTCCTTTCGCGTCTCTCGTCCTCGCTTCGTTAATCTTCACGTGCGTGTCCGACTTACATCTCGATTGACCTCGGACAATGTTTTCTTCCAATACGATGACCGAGTTCCGATGAGCTGCGGTTGTCTCGATTAAAGAGAGACTGCGCGGCATGAAATATCGGCTGGTATTTTTTATACCCCTCGTCTCGTTATTCGCGTCGGACGAATTCTCGGAGAAATTCGCGGGTTTCTTATTTATAGGTGGCCTTCCGTCGATTAATCTTCGTTTTATCATCACGGACGCGACTCCTCCTCCTGGGGCGCATCGATCTAGAAGGATGACTTCTTCCAGGCAATTAGATCGCGGTGCAGTTTGTTCCAATCGATATACCGTCTCGCGGCTCGTTGGGATGATAGTAAAGGCACGGGATAAGGGATCGACGCGCACCTTCACTTTTTGCGGCGCTCGATCGGGCCAAGAGCTGCTGTGCCTCATTTTACTCTGTCTGCAGCGTATTGTCATGCTACGCCAGAAACTTTTACGGTCCACTCGAACGAGCACATTGTCGGATGAGACTCTTTCCCGTATCCTTTAGCGGGCAGATAACTCTTGTCCTCGGAGGCGAGGATTTGGCAATCCGCCTTGGCATACCGGCGATTTGTGTCCGCGCGGAAACAATAGGGATTATAGTCGATAGTAGCAGAATCTGCCGGGAGTACTTGAATATAATTTGCAAACGAGTCGCATTCCCGATGCGGTATACGCGCAAAGCGCGCGCACACGTGTAACCGTGCCGTAACTCTTCGTGGTAATCGTGCATATTTTATAAGTGTGTCACCGGGCGCGTTTTATGACGTTCACTCTATATATTTCCACTGGAGCGCGCGTTCAAAATAAATCAAAGTAAATCCGAGAGGTATCAATTTCTTCTGAATCTTCCTCCCCTATCGCGAAGAATTTTTACGTTTATTTTAAGACGAGCTCGCGAATTAAAGCAAGATATTTGATATTTACGACCGAGAAATGTAACGAGGCATTGATAACCGGCTGATTTTAAGGGGGGTTTTCTTTTTCGCGTGGATGCGTGAACGCGAGCGCCGATGTGATTGCAAATGTTTATTGCGCGAGATAATGATCTGCAAGATCCGATGATGGAAAGATGACTTCCGAGATGCAAGCGGTCCTGGCGAATGCGCCAGGATGACTGCTACGCACGTGCTGCTTACTCGCGATCAACCCTCTCTCTATGCTCTCTCTCTCTCGCTTTCTCTCTCCCTCTCATACTTTGGCGGATGGCAGGCGCATGCTTGCAGATACCCGACGAATCGCGAAAGCTGCGTTTTCCAGCTTTTTTGCTACAATGTGAGCGCTCATGTCGCGTGTTCATATGTCTCTGCTTCTCGCGAAGTTTATGGCGCGCGCATAATTTAGCGGAACACTTCTTGCAGATTTAGGCCTTGATCAAACTGAGCTCTCAATATCTGTACTTTATATCAAACTACTTTATTAATAATTAAAAGGGTTTCCAGGCTTTTTGCCTCTAAGATAAAATTATAACGAAGAAATAATATGAAATGAATTTACAAGCACATACTTATTTGAAAAATTTTACAAGAATGAACCATGGAGGTAAGAAATAACAGGAGGAAGTGTAAGGTCTTTTTGTTGGTGGGGATTACTATGCCGAATGTGATTGATTGGCCACAGTAATATGGCGTTTTATACAAACTTTATTGGAGTTCGGGATTACTACGCCAAATGTAATTGGTTGGCCACAGTAATATGGCGTTTTGTAATGTTCCTCCCTTACGTCTGCTTAGCCAGGCCGCGGGGGAATATGCTCCCTCCTGTTATTTCTTATCTCCATGGAATGAACCATGTAAAAGAGATTTTTATCTCTTTTTCTTTTTTAATTTTACACGAGAAGAACGATTTCGTTGAACGATCTAAAAATTTTGCTAAATACAGATTTGAAAATAATTCTTGTTTGATCATCAAAATAATTTGTTGGAAAGTTAAAAATTATAAGCATTGCTATAAAACATTTTAATATTCTAACAATCATTGTGACTTTCCAACAAAATTATTTTGATTATTCAACAAAAATTATTTTCAGATTTGGATCTACCAAAATTGGTCTTTCCGTGTATTAAAGTTTTTTTTTTAAATTAATATTGAACATGTCGGCTTTAATCGACTGGATTTAATTGACAGATATGATTTCATATCTGGCATGAAAGTGTTATTCAAATGTCTCTTCGGAAGTTTCAAACTGCCTCTAGTTACATAATCTGTATGGCTATAAATATATACCCGCAGGAATGACTAATCCGCACAGTCATTTAAGTTTAGCGAACTTACGGATCCAAGCTCATCATATAGTGGAGACACTCACATATATTTACACAATTCTATACACATATACACATATTGTTTATTTACCACAACGATATAACAAAAATGTTCGATGTAATAAAACGATATAATAAAAATTGTCATTTTTAATTTGTAAATTTATTGCAAAAAGGAATGAAAACATAAAGAAAAAAAGAACATACTTTAAAGGAACATATATCGCCATTCCTCTACAATCAGTCATATTCAAATTGCATTTCAAAATTTTAAAGATTTGAAACATTCAAACTTATTTTTCGAAAAATTTTGTTATCTGAGATATGTGAAGTGCAATAGATAGATAAAGAAAAAAAAGATAAATAGAAGTAAAAGATTAACTAACTAATTATATAAGAGTATTTAATTATTCTTTATAATTTCTTATAATCATATAGATACTATTGTAATAAGTATTCATTGATAAATTTGAAGAAGATTACACATTTATATATTAGCACCGTAAATTCATAAATTCTTTTCTCTATATAATTTCAACTTCATAATGTTTTAAATCACATTATCTTAAAGAAGCTCGTATTACACGTTAAATTCTTTTGATACGTTTATGTATAATAACGTAAGTTCTGTTCTCTATACAACTTCAACTTTATAACATTTTAAATCACATTATCTTAAAGAAGCCCGTATTACACGTTCTTTTGACACATTTATATATGCTAACGTAAATTCGTAAATTCTCTTCAACTTCATAATGTTTTAAATCACATTATCTTAAAGAAGCCCGTATTATACGTTCTTTTGACGTTGAACGCCCCAATTTGTCTCGCGAAAACGGGGAAATTGTAGTCTCGGAGAATTCAAGCTTGTTTCTAGAGCGGTCTCTGTAATGCTATTATGCTTTCCATTTACCTCTCATCGTGTAGAAACTGACCTACCTTTACGACGCGTGCGATCAGTCGTTCACAACGATCCGAGGAAAGCCGTCTAAACAATGAGAGCTACAACTTGGGGCGGTGTCGGGAATGAATGATGAATTCCTCGACGGGGGAAAATGGGTGGCGAAAGGCAGAAACAGGCACAGGAGAGAAACGACCGACGAGGATCGTTCGGAGGAGGAGAGGAAGAGAGAGAGAGAGAGAGAGAGAGAGAGAGAGAGAGAGAGAGAGTCGTAAAAATTCGTTCGCTCGGGAGATTACCCGCGGCGATGTCATCGTCGGCAAGGACGCGGCGATCATGCACGTTTATTCGACTGCGCGCGTCTGCAATAATATGACATTTCTCGTCTTTTTTCCTGCAGGAATAACAGCTCAAGTATAGTTGGCGCCTTGTTCGAGGCGAGGATGTCGCGGTTGGAAAATGCACACGGACTGGCGAAGGCATTATTACCGATGATATACGAATTCCACATGCGGAAGTTCGCGGAAGGGGGGAGGGGGTGGAGGAAAGATAAAGCTTCCGTCGTCGTCGTGACATCGCCGTCGTCTTCGTCTTCGTCGTCGTTGTCGTTGTTTTCGGCGCGATGCGAAAGGGATAGACTGCAAGGATGCGGGTGTTTGGATGCACGCGGTAGCGCGTCGATAAATTTAGGCGGGCGATGAGCGCATGCGAGTTCCTTCAGATGCGCGCGTGCAGCCTCTCTTAAAGTTCGCGTGATTTATCGCCGCATTAATTCGGGATCGGTCTTGGCTCCAGCGAAGCGGTGAATGTGACACCGGCGCGAATTTTATCACGCGTTGTCGGACGGACGTCTCCTCCGCGGATACTTTGTTAAGTGGAGCACGGCTCCTCTCCGTCCGTCGTGCGAAAATATTCTGCGGTCGAATTAACGCGCCTCGCGCGAGAGACGTTCAATGGAACCCCTCAGGCGTGACTTAGCGAGATTACTTTGTCAGCTTGGAAAAAAAACAAAAAAAAACGTTGTAACTCAAACGCCGCGGATATAAATCAGTAAAGAGATACGTGCGCTAACGTGCACGGGCCGAAGGATATAATGAGATTTATGATGGATTGGATGCTGCTCAGCTAAAATTTTAATTCCCGAAACTGTGTGTACGCCGCGGGAGTGTTAACTCATTTATATCCACTGTTTCGCTTTCACAACATATTGTACCGATCGTAAAGTCTGTATGATGCAATTGGATCTAACCATGAATATAAAGCAGCTACTTGCGTAATTGGATTGTGAACATATTTTACGATATAGCTGTAGCCAAATATATGTTTTTATTGAAATACTTTTTATTTTGCGAATATTGAAGAGTTTTGACGACTTATTGATGTTTCATTTTTTTTTTAAACTATGCACAGAGAAAAATATTTCCTTACATTCAGTATTTCTATTTGTTTGATTTTCAATTGTTTATTTTATTGAAACAATATAATTTTTAAATGAAATATTATTTTGTAGAATAGAAATTTTGTTGCATTTAATTATATTGTTTAGAGCAGAGAAAACACAATTGTTTGAAACAATTCTTTTCGACATTTGTCAAATCTAAAAGTTAAAGAAATATTTTTCTTTGTGTACAAAATAAAAATCTTTTATACGAATTAAAAATGTTAAAATTTCAGAGGCCAGAAGTAGGACTTGAACTTTTATTAGGCTAATAAAATGGATGTATTAAAATCATGAGAGTGATCGATAAAAGTAGAGTGAGTATATATGGGTTAGACGAATTTATTCGAATTTATTCAAATTGACGGTGTGACGAGGCTAATCTTGAACTAGGCGAAAAATCAGGAACAAGATCTTCACGGTGTAACAGCAAGTTTGCGAGTATAGTGGCTGGCGCGGGTTACTCCCCATTTTAGCGGCGCGTTATCAGGTCGATCTGTCTCGCTTGTACGAGACATTATTATATGTAACTAGAACGATCTTGATGCGTATGTTATTTCTCGGTGCTTGCTCTCAACCTGGTCTCCCCGGCTGATAGCACAACCCCGGCTGATCGATATATACTCGAAGAGTACGACGGGCAAACTTTTCTTCGTCCTTATACGACCATCGTATCCCTCTAAAAGTTTGCGGGGAGTTCGGTTATTGCATTTTGAAGTCGCTGCAGCGAAATTTGAAGAATCGGCGAAACGACACGTCGAAAAGTGCTCGGGCACGCCGTGAATGTCTGCGAATAATTTCAGCGTTCCGCGAACTGACTTATCTCCTTCTACCTCGCGGACGGAAATGGCATTCCGCTTTTATCTTCGTGCCTTGTAACAAGTTTTCAGAGAATGCGGATACGACCCGTACTCCCTTATGATCTATTAAATCTAGTTACGACCTTGATCGCGCGCTCGCGCCGCGCTCGATACGAGTCGTAAAACTTATCCGAGAGAATCGCGGTCGCATCTCAAACGATCGTACCTTTGTTTGTCTTCCGCCGCGGAATTTATCCTCCGCCACGGATGCTCGCGCGCACAGGAGCCGTCTGCCGCGATTTTATCCGTGAAAATTATGTTTGACGCCGATCGCACCGTAACGCGCCAGCCGTTCTCTGCGCATCGAGGCGATCTGATCTGATGCAGTCTAATCAGCCGATAACGAGAGCGATAGAAATTCCTTTTGTGGCCGTTTGAGGCGCGAGGGCATTTTGACCCGCGTACACACGTGCAGAACGAGATCTTGAGCGCTAATGGATGACCACCAAACCGCCACTTTAGCGAGATTGAAACTGTCGTTCACACGTACCGAGCATGATGGATGCGGTGCTTTATAAAGTCGTTCGCTCCTCGTACGTACTCGTTAACTCAAGAGACTCTTATACCTTTCCTATGCTTTCCTTCGCGTAAATAGCGCGTTCGTTTCGTCTCATTTGATAAACGCGTCAGATGGCTGAGGAGGCCACGGCGCGGCGCGAAAAGCAGTTCTTAGGCTGTTAAAGGCGCTCGAATATTTCGAAGCGCTTCGGATCTTGTGCCTTGAAAGCTATCAGCTTTGCTTTTGTCGTTTTTAAACGCGTTTTCCAATTATTGCGCCCGACCATTACAAACTCAAGCATCAATCTTGAAGGCTCATCAAACATGCCTTTGTCATTTTAAATGCTTTCCAATTATTGCCCCAGCTGCAATAATTCCAAGACTGAAAAGCGTGATGTCTGCTTTTGTGTCATTTTACACGGTTTTCAATTATCGTGTCCGGTCGCTATGTGATTTTTTTTTGCTTACCAAGTCTGAAAAGCGTCTGGCTTGCTTTTGTCTTTTTACATGTTTCCGATTATTGCATTTGACCGCGCGTAATAATTTTAAGTACAACGCTCGAGAAACGTCACTGTTATTCTTATTTTATATCACTGGCTCTGGGTGCTGTCATTTTCTAGGTGACCTGTTTCATTTCGGAGGGGACGATACGAATGGTACGGAAAGCGTTTAAATTATTTCTGTACATTGGATTTTAATCGGATGAATCAAAACTTTCTGTTTTGTATATCCATTATTAAATTATATTTTTTTAATCTAAGACATTCGATAATAAAAACAAAACGTGAAAAAATTTAATTGATCTATGCAAAGAAAGTCATTCATGTATGCACATTTACGTGTGTTTGCTTTCAATTAATTTTTGTTATATTGCGTTAACACAAAGCAAACATTGAACATTAGTAATTAATATGCTTTAATATTTTGATTATTTAAAAATAAACGCGCGTCTCAAAATGATCTTAAAGGAATCTCGAGGATCATTGATCGACAGATAAGAAAAGACGACGATTTCGAAAAGAATTTTTATTATTTACAATATCACTATAATCTATGGCAGGGCGTCGAGATCGGCCAAGGCGATCTTCATCCTCGTCTTGAGCTCGTCCGCGTAGCGCAAAGCGGATTCGTCGATCCTAACGTCCTCCATCAAGAGATCGCAATCGAGATGTCGGCTGTCGCAGGCCCGATGATGGTGCTTGAGCACGTCGTTTGAGTCCAGATGATGAGCCCGTCTGGTGGACGGGTTCAGCGTGGTTAGGGCGTAGTGATTGTGCACCGTTAACGCGCGCCTCGTGGAGACGAAACTTTTCACCGAGTCGCCCTCGGGCGAGATACTGGCCGTTCGCATGGTATCCAGATAGTCCGTATAGCCGGCCGAGCGATCGGTCTGACTCTTGTTTTGCAGCTCGGGAAAGAAATAGGCATTGCGTACTGAGTACGAGGCGAAGTCCTTGAAGCTTCTGCCGAGCTTCGCGCGCTCGTCCAGCAGCAATTCGTGCCAGGTCCTGCGTCTGGTCGGCACGATCGCCTCGTCGATGTCGATCGGCACCACGAACTCCGACCGGTGAAGATTCTCGTAGAAGCAGTGATTGTACGGGATCAGCTCCATCCGCCTCTTCGTCCAAATGTCCTCGCTGAAGAATCGCCGTCGGGCCGTCCTCTCGTTCGGCAGATCACCCGGCAGGCGGAGCTCGAACCACCGCACCACGTTCGATCGCTCGTACAAGCGCAGGACCTTGAGCACGTTCTCGTGCACGTTGAACACGTAGAAGTAGAAGAGATTGGCGCCCAGAATGCGATGCAGCTCGACGAAGGCTATCAGTTTGTGCGAGATGTCCTCGTCGAAGTCCAGTCCTTTGATGCACAGGGTGAACTGGCGCCTCTTCCGCTCGGCAAAAGCCCCGTCGCCGAATTCCGAGCGGGTCGTTAAACTATGACTAGCATTCTCGTGGCACGGACTCGGACCCACGTGTACCCGGGACGTATGGCGCACCGAGCCGTCCAACGGCAATTGACAATTCACTAGGATCCCGGTGTAACTGTCCGCCGCGTCGCCCCATTCGTCCAACCAGATCGTCGAGACGAGCGCCTCCACGCTCAACGATCGCGTCCTCCCGTGCTCCCGGTACCTGAAGAAGCACACAATGAGACCAAAACGGCTTAATCCGTCTTTTCCGATCGAAAGGACGCGTTGGTTAATCGTCGAGTATATAGCGGAAAGAACATCTGCACGCACCGTGGAAGGTATTCATATAGAGATATTTATAACGCGGTCTTTCAACCGTGCCATTTTAAGCGAATACGCTCCGTTTCGCGCCGTTGCTGACGTTTGCATTACTCACTTCTAACGCTTATACTCGAAACAACTAACAACTAACTTGTATGCAAAGTGGGGAAGTTCAATCCGCGTTAACGAAGTTTAATCGTCGAAATTAAAAGTACGAAATAAATTAAGATATACTTTGTCCGTGCTTGATATTAATGTACGTTACGTACGTAAGTTACGTCCCGTGTGTCATAAATTTTACGTGAAGTTTGTTGAAAGAAACAAACATTCCAGCACTTTTCTCACAACATTCTCACGACAGAAAGAAGCGAAACAGACAGATGGACACGCGAGCCAATTTTATATCTTAACTGATAACGAATTTATCGTCCATTATTTTTATTCATTAAAATGTTTAAAGCAGTTTAAAATTACACTTCGGTAATTAAGCTTAAAATTTAAAGCATATTGTGTCAAATTTACACAATTTATTTAACTGACAATAAATATCAGTAACGATCGTGGAGTGTTTCACACACTTGAGATGAGCAAACGTCAACACGATACAAAGTGGAGCTTATAATATTTTTATATGTGAATCTTACAATTGCGCAATTTAATTGCTAATGTAATTTAATTTAATTTTGATTACAGGGATAGAGGAAATATTTACATTAATAACCTAAATAATTTAGTTATTTTATTTAATTATTCTCATTGAATTTATTAAAGATGGTTGATACTAAAATCAAGTCAAGTTGTTATTGCGTGATTTGTAGAAGCGATAGGCGACATAACGCGCTCGTTTATGAGCATCCTTTAGTGATTCTCTTTTCCTTGATACTTAGCGTGCGTCAGAGATAGACGAGTAACGGGCTGCATCACGACGTGAAAAATGGCTCACCATATAGTGCAGAAGAGCGCGGAGGGCGGCAGGGCGCCTCGTTTAACGCCAATCACTCTGATGCTCGGGTAACCGGCGATTCTGAGGTCCAAGTGGGCGCTGTACAGGAAGAGCTGTCCCGGGATTGTCTCGAGCCATTTCGTGCCGGGCAGCTCGTATGCGTTTAACGCCATTCCGTGCGTTCCATTACCATCGCACTGCTTGGTGGGCCTGTAATCGAGTGCCAATCTACGGGCCCACGAATAAGCGACGATGCTTCTTGTGCCTGGCGGTTCACCCCCTAGAACATGCGCAAAGAAGTCGTTTGATCGGAACGAATGAGAGAAAGCACTTGGTGAAGTTAATTGTGGTTAGGGGGAGGGAGAGGGGGAGGGGCTCGGTGAAGAGAATAATGCTAACTCACGTTTTTGCTTTAAGAGAATAATGCGCGCACTTCGTATTATATAGGTATCGCAGAGTCGGCACTACCCTTGTGCTGTAGCTATATCTTTGAGAATATAATTAAAATTTCCGACTTTTATTTTAACCTGATCAAGTAGTGTGTATTATAGAAGGCGTAGTGCGCATTCTGCAAATGCATTTCGTACATTTTGTATCGACATATTTATCATATGTGCAACTGTTATACGTATTACATTGACGAAAGACCAAAGTTGAATTAATGATACATTGTTTTATAATTCTCTTTCACGATGAAATAACGTATCTTTCAATGTATATTTTTGCAGGAGAATCGATCGCTATTATTTTTTCAGTCATTTTTATAAATTCAACTCCAAATCCGTTAAGCTTCTTACAACTGACATGGAAACACAGCCATAAATATGGCTAATATTTTGTGTGAGTTTTATTTTGTGTCCATCGCTCTTCGAAAGAGTATTGTTAAATAATACAGAAAGCCAATTGATTTTTAGCGCGTGACACTAAGATTTTAATAGGGAAAAATGTTTCTGATTCAAAAATTTACACTAAATTCAGCACTGCATAGCAAAACGTCGAAAACAAATAGATTCGTGAAAACAAAATATCAGAATATTATTTAAATGATATTTAAACATCTTTTTACCATTAATAAAACTTCTAAATTTTACATTTACGAGTATATATATTATATTAAAATGATATTAGAATAAGCAATATTTATTTTATTGAATAAATTAAGGGTAGAGGGGGGCAAATAGTGACGGATTTTTTCCTCTCTCCCCTACAAGCTAATTTCAAATTTACAAAATATGATATTTCACTAAAAGAGTACTTTTCACTTTCAAATATACAAAAAGCTTAATTAAATTTTCTACAAATCATGTATACGGGCTAGAATTTTATAAAAACTAAAACCTACATTTGTCACTATTTGCCCCACCCTATGGGTAAATAGTGACACCCTATGGGACAATTACAAAATACATAATTATTATCTCTTAATCGATCTTTCTTTTGACATTTTGATTAAATAAGGTAATTTATATTAATTTCTATACTCTGCCATACGTAAATTTTTATTTATTAATAAATAATAGTAGTAACATTATTTGTTAATATTTCTTATTGAAAATCACATTTATTCTGGATCTTGTCTTGTAACTAATCTCACATTATCTCAAATAAATTAGAAAAATCACATTCAAAATATTAAAAAAGCTTATTAAAAGCTTGTCATTATTTACCCAACTAAAAATTGTCATTATTTGCCGCAGAAGCTACTTTTTCCTTTAAAACTTTACTGAAAGAAATAAAATTAATATACAAGCATAGGAATTATATCAAAATAGAGGAAAAAGGTACTGTATGACACAGAATATGTTAGGTCTTATTCAATAATTCAGCAATTCATGAAATATAACTTCAAATATAAAAAAAAGATTCAGGTTTTACCTTATTTCACGAATGCAAAATTTTTAAACTTCTCCGCTAGCTATATTTGGCTTTTGATTTTTACGGCTTTTTCATAAGATGATTAAATGTTTGAGAACTGTCTTTCTGTTAACGAGTAGTGGTAAAATAGACGCGGGAAAGGAGAGAAATTTAAAGTGACACTATTTACCCCTTGTCACTATTTGCTCTCTCTTCCCTTACATAAAATTTTTCTCGTTTTGAATAGTATTTATATTTATAATATGACACGCTGATTTTAATATATTATAGAACATAACATCATTTATTTATCTGATAAGATAAATTTTGTACGATTTGACATTTACAATGTTTGGACATGATTCCCTCCATATGTTTCTATATTATCCGGATTCAAAGGTAAATAATGCATATTCATGTAGCTCGAGGTACTCTACACTCAAAGTTTCATCCGCGTTAACTAGTTAACTAGTTTCGGTCGACTGTGTTTTCTTGTGAGAGCAAGTGCCTGCCCGCGCCACCGCCAATATACCGTGCAGTATATACACCAACTGCATACTGTCCGTAGCTTATCAGAACTTTTACGCTATTACGCCGATAGCATCGCCTGCATTCCACTTACTTACTGGTATATCGTCTTATAATTTCTGCGAGTGTAATGTCGTGGCTGTGCCGTTCGTTTTATTGAACGTCAACTTATTGTCGAAGCCAATCGATTCTCGATCTTATCCGCCGCGCGGAGGATCGCGCGGAGTCGACGCGAAGACATTGACTCTGCAGCGCGAGCGGAACGGAAGTGACACGTCCGTGTGCCAGAAACGAGTACGCGCCGTATTATGAATACATACATTCACGACCGTATGCCTGTATTGGGGAGCATTTGCTCTACAGTATTCGCTCTCTCCTCGCTTATCAGTGCCGCACGATAGTCCTCGTAATTGCAATTTCCATATATTCCAGCGCGCGACACTCTGGTAATGCTCAAAGGGAGAAAGGCGCGCGGGCAGGGAAAATTAGCTGGGCGGAATTTCAATCGACCTGACCGCTAATTAGGCTCCCCAATGTCGAATACGCCCGGTCTACCCGCGGAGAAACTCGTTTCCCCGCGGTGCGGTCACGAGCCAGAGCGGACCCCGTGGCGGATTTGCTCCCTTTTCTTTTTGTCCGTGCATTAATGCATTTATAATAAATGTATTTATGGAATACGACAGGATTCGCGCAGACGCGTCCGAGTGCGCCCTGCGCCTCTCTTCGAGGGTGATAATAAATCTATGCCGTTGATAGCTTTAAGGACTCTCGTTACGTCTCGTTTATAATTATTTCTGCGAGACAGCGACCGCGGTGACGGCGGCGGCGATGACGACCTGCACGGTGGCGGCGCGGTCGGACGAGTAAAAAAGAAGGAGGAAAAAAAAGGGGGGAAAAAATAAAATAAGAGACGTCACGCGCCGTGTCGGCGTCTGCGGGTAAATTTATGGCACTATATATACGTTTCGTGACTCGTCTCGTTTGCAATTACTCGTCTTCGACGTATATGGATCGCGAGCGTTATTGACGAGACGGGACTATTTCCCGGACGATCTCGACGCGTCGAGCGAGCGCGGTATAGGATAACGAGACTGGCCGAGCCTACTGATCCATCGTCTCCGCGGCCAATATAGGGAGGGGGTAAGATGATGGTCCCGTCATGGTGTGTCGTTAAAAGTCGGCGTTTGACCCGAACCGGGGCCGACCGACGGTGGGTATTACGTGTTTGCGTGCCACGAGTATTCTTCGTGACTTCGTGCCCTTTACTTGCCCTCCTCTCCACCGACCGTCCGTCGCGGCCACGCTCCGCGAGGTTTACGAGAAGGTAAACGCGGGCCTCACGAGAGAAAGAGAGAGAGAGAGAGAGAGAGAGGGAGAGGGGGGGGGGGGCATTCGTACCATGCTAGAAAATACGCTAATGCACACCGGCGTTCTCATGGAAATCACACTGTCAGGGCGGAGAGTGAATCTACAGCTGCGGCTACAGAGATAAATCAGCAAATAAATCGCGCGTTGATTTTTCTAAAGGCCCGTCGCTTTAATTAGTTAGAAATTACTCTCGAACAAGAGAGGAACACTTATCCTTTAACTAATTGAAGTACGTGACCCCAAAACTCGTATGTCTGGATAAGAATCGCAATTATTACCTCCCTCCCCGTGTACATCGTAATTATTATTACTCCCGTAATTAACTAAATATACTCGTTTTCACGTCGTAAAAACAATCTGAATTTATGTACTCGTAATTTACGTGTAGCGTTAAATATATGTATATGTATGCGCGTGGGCCATTTGATTCTCATCCACGAGAGACGAGTGGGGTCCTCGCGCGAGGCAGACAAATCTCGTATAGGCTTTGTCGAGGAGAGCCGGTCCGTGAATATATACGAATATCTCGGTGTAGCCTCGGTCTCTCCCCGGCCGCACTGCGATACTCGATCGGCTGTCATAATTCCCGCGAAATGTTTGTATGGTAGAAGCGAAGGTGAATTACGCGAAAGCGCTGCGCGAGTCGACGGGCGGTCACTCGATGAATCACGTCATAAATTACGTCGACTAATGAAGTCGCTACTACCAAAGAACAGCGCCGAGATTTACGTCCTTGGCGAGCTTTAGGCCAAAGCTTCGAGGTTTATTTATAACTTCGTATCGCGTTCCTTTTGCGCCTCCTCGCGCACTCGGTGTGTTATCTTCGTATCTTTTTAGCTTCTCTTTCGCGGGAGGGAGGGCGGGGGGGGGGAAGGGGAGCGTGTACATACGCACATTGCGTGCAGGGCCCTGTTGAATCTTTGCGGTGCGTAGCGCGGTTTGATCGGTATCGGCCCTCGAAGCGAGTCATTTATGTAGTCATATTCGTTGTTAGTATTAGAAAGCGTGTATAGTACCCGTGCAATTACTTGCGATGAACGTGCGTTTAAAAAAGTAGATAGCAACACTTTATTCCTCGCTCGGCCGGATAACATTTCAATGCTGAGAAACTTCACGCGACTAGCTAGAAAATAGCGCGTACCGAGAGTTTAACAAACGCTCGCGGGTACTTCGAATAAGTTTACCGCGTGCGAATCCTTCCTTCGTATACCGTACGTGTCAAGGAACTTAACGCTTTGCAATCTGAAGTTTGTATTAAGTTTATACGATAACTAAACTGCTGCACGAGTACGTTAACTGTTACTTTCTTTTGTCTTTTCCTCGCGTTTCTGTACGTTGCTATTGTGTATACGTAAGATAAGATGAAAAGACGGGCGTTTACGGATATATGATGTGCGTCTGCCGCCCACGCGCGTTTGTAGTAACTTTTGTAAAACGTCGTGTTGTAAAGCGCTTTTAAAATTACGTTCAACATTGCATTGCCTAAATTTGTTAATGATTAAAATATACGTAATAATAATAGAATTTTGTGTTGTATTGTAGCCCCCCAGATAATTATAACTTTTATGACATTATATTAAACAATTGTTAAAATGTATTAAAATTAAATTATAATTAATTTTAAAATATTATTTCAATAGTAAATTTATTTTTTTGACAGTTATTTGTAAAAATATATTTTGAATTGTTATAAAATCTTATATGTATAAATATTGATTGGAGATAATATTTCTTATAAAATTCTTCTACAGCAAGAGTATATTATTAATATTTTCAAGTTTTATATTTAGTTTTTA
>NW_012026845.1:93568-131068 GCF_000956235.1 Wasmannia auropunctata | reverse complement strand
CCGCGTGTATAGAAGAACAGGAACGGGGGCGCAGTACATCTCGCGCAATGATACAAACAGCAATCGTTCCGAACTTATTATCGCCGGTAAGAAACTCATAAATGCTTATGACTTGCTTGCCGGTTTTTGCCGTGGCGTCCGTACGATCCAGTTAAAGCGACGTGTTTCGCCGGATTGACTCGGCAACCAGCTGGAGATAGACTCCGGCGGACGCGGCGGAGAAGCCGGACTGTGGAGATCTCGCCGCGTCCCCGCTGCGTGCCGCGGGACGGAGCGAGAGAGAAAAAGGCGACGGGTAAGAATGGCAGAGAGAGAGACGGAGCGATAGGGCTGGGCAGGGGGGAGGGGGTGGCGGGGCGGGCGGGAGAACGGGAGTACAAAGAAGAGGTGGAGGAGCCTGGGGAGTCCCTTCAACGTCATTTGTAATACCGGATGGCCTAATGATGCGACTGGTCGTGACAGGACGGGAATAAGAGTGGAAGCGTGCGAGAGCGCGTTGAAGATTCACCATGGGTCTCTCCTCCTCGCTGCTCTCTCGTCGCGTATACCAAAGGTATACGAAAGCGGGCGGAAGGGGGGGGGGACCGCCGGTCATATACATCCACGTGTCCCGGTCACTCGGTTGTTAAGGACGCGCAGAAAGCCTCGGGGACGTAAGTATTCCACCCGGGCCCGTGATGCGCGACGGCGATTTGCTTCGCCGTGGTTGTAGATCACGGGCAAAGGGGGATCTATCTATTCGTCGTGCGCGCACCACTATGACCACCGTAATGTATACGCGAGAGTGGCGTTTCTTTTTTTTTTTTCGCCGTGCGTCTCACGCGGAGAAGTACGCGCGCGCGTTGAAATTAATCTCCCACTGGTTGCCTTCACGAGGAGCCACGATAATTTACTCGCGCGGAGGAGGCGATTGCGCTCATTGCCTGTCTCGAATCTGGCGACACGTGTGCGACTCGCAAAAACGGAGGGGGTTTCGACAGTCATTCGAAAGAGAGAGACGACGTGGTTTTTCGTCGATCACAATGTGAAGATACACGGTTCCGTCCCATCATCGCTAAATGGAATTTCAATGGCAGATTCCTTGAACATGGAATAGAGTTCTAATTAAATCAGTGAATAGACAAATTTATTTACCTTGCGAATCTTAATTCTACAAAGATACGTACAAGCAAATTGAATTAAAAAAATATGTACGGTATTCATTACATGAAAAGATTTAAACGAATAAAAATGAAAAAAGATGCATGTTTAGAGATAATATTATCTGCCGCTGAAGGCAGAATTCTGTAGAATAAACTTAATGGTAAAATGAATAAGAATTCATAACAATACTACAATTAAATTACAAACTAGAAAGATTCCCAGAAATAATCAACAATTCGAATATAATAGGCTAATGGGAATCGGCGCGTTAATTATTGCGCAAAATTATACAAATTTTAATAACTATGCAATTAATTATAATTTTAAAAATAATGATAATACAGATCGTGTGGAATTAATATTAAATAACGAAATAGAATGATATAAACGGCAAAAAATATGGTAAATTCCTTGCGTATCAATCTGTTTTTAAACATCATAGCGTTCCTTTAATCAATAATGGATATTCTGCATTAGTACCGGAAATGCTTCGGAACATAGATAATATATACACGTACGTACAACGTGAAGTTGCGATGCTGAAGTACCAAGGTATGCCCTCGAAGCGAGTACTCAAGCTGCACGCGATGATTCCCCCGCAAATCGTGACGATCTTCGACGCAACGCGCGCTTTTCTTCCCCGCGTCACTATAGGCACGACGGTGCACTTCGGAGCACGGCGTAGCTAATGATGCAGAACGTGCAGCAGTGTTTTCTTGCGGCCAACTAAGTAGCGGGATTCAAAAAATCGACAACCCGCCGTAAGTTACGTCTGCGTGGTCGTCGTCCCGACGTTAAGAAGTCCACGCGGACGCGCCATAAATTATAGGCTGAGAATGATTTAAACGAAACTCTCCCCGGTTTGTTAGCTTTATTTAACGCAACGGGTGTCGCAGAATTATCGGTTCTCCGACGCGCTGATTTATTATTCATCCGGTAATATGGTATATACGGCGGATATATGGCGGGCTGAATGGAGGATGAATCGGATTGAAGCTTAGAAATTTGTACGCAACGAAGGCGTTTTTAGACGTTATGCGTTTCCTGCCGAGGAGTTAACAGGAGCAAAGTGAAGTTAGTGAACTAAGTTTTCAGATTGCGATGAAAGAAAGTAACTTTTTCGCTTATTCGCGTAACTTATACCGCTTCAATTCTGTTCCGCTGCTGTCAGATATGAGTGCCATTTGTTGATTGCCGTCAAATTATAGGGGAGAGTTGCCGAATACGTACTACTTAAGATATTTTTGGTTATATTTCACATTTGATACTATTTAGAATGTAAACGAACGTTGGAAATTGTAGCTTGATGTTCAAGGCATCTAATATTACATGTTAAATCTTTCACTAATAGCACATTAATTTGTTCTAAGCTTTTTTGCAACATGCTATCAAAAGCACGATTCAGCAAACCGCCTAAATCATACTTGTGAGTTTTTTTAATAGTACCTCCTTCTAAACTATTAAATTTATGAATGAAAATAATTAAAAACACAAGATTGATAAAAGAATCATGAATTAATACCTACTTTAATTGTATAATTTATCAAACAATAGCTGTTTTGCTTACGCAACTCGATGATGGGTTTTTCTTCTACAGACTTGCTACAGAACAACTTCGATCGTGTTAAAATAAATAATGTTGATTATGTCATGTGATCTAAAGATGAAGATACATTAGTGTTCCTAAATTGTATCGATACGATATAAGAACTTTTATGCTGGTTAGGTTAGATATGATTTAGGAAACTTGACAGAGATGATAAAAATTTTGATATAATTTTTATAATAATTGTAAATATGCATATACAATGAATATAAAATATACTATCATAAACTTTCTTTTAGGAAAAAATAACGATTTAATTAAAAATTGCACGGTTACATTAATATCAGTTATATAAATTGATAAAAAATTTACATCAATTGTATCTGATTTTTTTAAATGTTGATAGCATAAACAAAACAAGATGTAACTTGTTCATTTTTTGTCTATCTTACACATTTCTTATTTACTTCATATATTTTTGTTATTAAATGTTGCTTCTATTAAATGGAACTATAAAATATGAAGAGGTACGCTTTATGAGACGTACGCATTTGGCGACTCTCCCCTATTATTTCTATTATACAGCATTTTAAAGCAATATTTATTCGCATTTTCGACAATATGTAATTCAGTGTCTCTTATTTATCATTCTTAAAAGAAGTCTATTCTAAAAGCGATTTTAGAGTCTTCTTAAGTATTTTTTTTCTTATTCATCTCATTTAGATGTCTATGGATCGATTCTTTGTATTAGATTTTATTACGGTGTTTATTTCCGTTCCGGTCGGTCAATTCTGCCGACGCGACGTAGATGTGATCATCGAGGCCCAGCGGTTGAACTTTCATAAGACGATATCGATCGTGACTCGAGCTTTCTTTTCTTCAATCAACAACGACGACGCATTGAAGTAATCGACAGAATTGGACCGACAATGGAACCGCGCGTTGCTCGAACGCTTTAGTTACCAAGATTTATCAACGACGTGCTTAGATTTATCTTGAACTATAATGGCGAGACGTTCCGATTAACGATGCCGTTCATCGTTCGTGTACCTTTTGCGCACGTCATAAATGTGCGTTCATTACAGTAAGCGCGATCCTTCACGGTACATTTCTCTAAAATCTTAAATATCTTTTTTTTTAATTTCTACATACGAAACAATTGTATAAAAGACTGCTATGAGTATGCGAAAAAAAACGATTATGCATATTTTATAATTTATAATAATACAAAAAGTATACTCATTGCATATCTACATATTTCTACAAGACAAAGTTTGCAAACTCTGAAAAGTCTATAATATGTACATATAAAAACCTATTAAATTAAAAAAAAATTTATATTACTCTTGATATACTATAAAAATTATAAATATGTTTGACACAGAATTGATATTAAAATTAGAGTTATTTATAGTTTCCTCCAGAAAAACGCTAATTTTTTTGAAGAAAATTATTAACTTATGAAAGCACGATAAAATGTTATCTTGTCATTAATTTATTTTAAAAAGAATTCGGATAATTCAAAACGATAAAATAAAAATGAAAAAGTCATGGCCTTGGAATTAACAAGCATTACGATTTATATTATGATCCTCAATAAAATAAACAATGCTGATCTAATGTCTAATTAACATTTACATAACAAAAATTTGAAGTTACCATGTCTTTAGATCTCTTTATTTTACACTTAATTGTTTCTTTCTAAAATATGTCAAGAATTTTAGAACTTTTGGTGATGAAGAGCCAAGATTTTATTGTTAATTATATCGAAGTTCTGAAATTGGATTACTAATTTCATAATATTTTTTAATAACTTTACATCAGTACATTTTATAGATTATCTAAATTTAGAAAAGAGATAATTTAGTTATTGAGAATGTTAATAAATGTCGATCAGAAATAAAAAAAGTCAAATCTTAAAAATAGCAATCTGCGCAACTATTCACAGAACGTGTCTTTACTAAGTGACATATATGTAACGGCTTTTTTTTCTTTGTATCGTAAAAGGTGCTAGATTAACAGTAATTTTTTGAAAAGTTTTCATAAATTGCAATATTTAGAGACATAAAACCTAACTTATAACAGTTAATTTTTATATTAGAACAATTGTTTTTAAGATATAAAGCACTAAAGACTGTGCGCTGTGCGATTTTTGTATAATAAATTTTTATATAACCGCTTTAGTCTCTCTCCTTTTATCGTGTTTCAAACGTTTATTATTAGCAAGGAAATATAATATACCATTTTCGATCTCGTTATCGATGTTATTGGACAAAGAAGAAAATAGGTAGGAAATAGGGGAACGCAACATCCCCACGATTTCCACGCGGGGACGGCTTGGGTAGGCGTTACCGTGCGCGAGGAATCGCGTGGGCCTTTCCGGCGTTCCGAGTCGGGTTTCCAGCGCTAATTAAGTAGTTGAGGATCGGAGTAGAATACCCGCAATTATCCAGGATTATATCCCGATAATCCAGCAGACGCTTCCTGCTTCGCCGCCGGAACGCGCAAAACGGCCGGCTCGTACGTGACACGACTTGCACCTCGCGAATTACGAGCGACGCTCGGGGACGCCACTTTCTCGTGCCGTTATGCTTCCTCGCCGTGGGGCTTCCAATCGGCGGATTTATGCATCGGTAATTACTTTCCTATCCGGCGAGCTAATGGGTATAGGCAATGCCGATCGTTTCCTAGTTGAAAGACCTTGAGACGGCATCGGCCACTCCACTACCGATCCCCTTTACGTTGTTCGGTCTGCGTTGGTAGCAACTGTCAGACCGCCCATCGCGAGCGTCTATCCGCATCGTCTCCGATAAAATGGTCGGTGCACCTGATAATTCTCGTTGCGATTAATCGACGCAGATTCATGCCGTTTTTTTTTTCGAACGAATACACAACGTTCGCCGCTACTCTGATGAGTTTGGGATTTCATCGACATTACAAACATTTTTTTTCGATCGTCAGAATAGTAAGTACAAGTATAATAAGTAAAAACATGCCCGGTGAGAAAGCAGTTCTCACCAGTTCTCCGTTCAATAAAATTAAGTGGTTATTTTATCTTTTACAAGATCTATAAGATGCCGGCTAAGAGATTTAGTTTAGTACGTGGAATTTTTCATCGTAAACAGTTAGGATAGCTGGATTACTGTAACGTAACTTTTAATAAATAAACTTTTCCAACTTGAAGTTCAAATGATTCCACTTTGAGCTTTTTGAACAACTCGTCACGTAAATTATTTAAATTTCTTTTGCCTTAGAATTTAATTTTATTTATTGTATTACATTTATATTTAATTATATACACATTGTGACGCTATTTTACATTTTATTGTTACTATTTATATATGTTTAAAAGAGTAATTTATCAATAAAATTTTTATACTTTTTATTATTCGATTAATATACGGAAATGTATTAACATTAATATATGTTATTGACATTACGTTATTAAATCTATATAGTGTCAAATTTGACCCTATTTAAGTCATTGCTTCTGTTTAAGGAGTTCCGAAATTCGCAAATCAAAATATTATAGCAAGAAAGTTTTCGAAAAATCATTTAAAAAAGTTATTTGTAAATTTTTATTTTAAACAGTAATTTTTGAGATATAAGAGTTTAAATTTAGCCAATTATAGATTAGTACGCGCGTGAAGTGCGCGACTACTAACACTATCGACGCGCTCGTAGACATGTTTTTGTTTAACCGTAATTGGCTAAATTTAAACTCTTATATCTCAAAAATTACTGCTTAAAATAAAAAATTCCAAATAACAACTTTTTTACTTAATTTGTCGAAGACTTTCTTACTATAATATTTTGATTTGCGAATTTCGGGACACCCTGTATAGTTATTTTTAAACAAAACAATGGAATTTAACTCAAATTTTGGTTAAATTTACACCGTTTTAAATTAAACTTCATTGTTTTAGTTAAAAATAATTATTTATTAAGTAGGAGCAGTGGCGATTTATATATAGATTTAACAATATATAATACGTTCTTACAATGTTTTTGTAAACGAATATCACTAAATGTGCGATCTTCTCAGCTAAGAAATGAATTTTTCAATGCGATAAAAATTAAATGAAACATTTATCTCAAGTGGCATGTAGAGTGCAAGATATATGCGGCAGTGTACAGATGTGAATTCTTTCCAGGTCCCGCGGTAAGCTCTGTGCTCGCCGATCGCTGACTTGCCAATAGCATCGCCATTTGTATAGGCATTGGAGATGAGGCTGCGCGGATTTCTTACGAGTCAGATTCCGAGACGCGACCCGCGATAGTCCCGGTTGCAATCGCCGCCTGCAAAGACGCATCTTTTCAGAAGAAAACGTTCGCCTTTTCGTCCGCGAGTAATATTTCGCGATCGCGTTTTATCCCCGGCGCGGCGTTCCTGCGAGAGCGCGTGCGGAACAATAATCTTTATATTTCTGCTCTCTTCTCGAGGTTACCAATTCTCGAAGCTGCCAGTAATGCGTTTCGATAAAGCGGTATCTGAAATTTCGCGCGATCGAGACCGCAATAAGACCTCCAGATCCTCCGGTATAATATACGATATCTTCCGATTTATATCTTTACTTCAGTAATAGCCTCTTAAATTTTTTTTCCGGCCGGTTAGTATCTCATTTGTTGCCGTTACGCGTGGTGTCTCACTTATTCAAGATACGTTCTGTGAAAATAGTTGCGCAGATTGCTACATGAGAGTTCTTGACTTCTTTTTATTTCCGAGATCGGCATTTATTAAAGTTCCGAATAACTAAATTATCTTTTTTTTTTTACATTTTTAATTTGTAATCAAGAGTACATTACAAAAAGTTGAATGCGAAGTGTAAGATTAATAGCTGCCAAAATCAATTTTTAATACGACAAGGAAAAAAAAACCGGAGAGTTTGTTAATTTTTTTTAAATTTGGAGTTAACATTATTTTCATCGACGAATATATTGATTAACTTACAAATCTTACTAGAAAAGTTGCATTTGCGTATACAACGTTTATTACAAAGCAATCACATAAATTGTCTTATAACTATGTTTATTCAATGTTTTTTCGTTTAGCCTGTTAAGGTACATAAATGGATGTTTGAAGCTATTAATTGTACATTTGAAATTTTATTTTTGAAGATAAAGCTTGCTCGCGACGTGCGGCTTTCCCGCGCGTTAAGCGCTCGCAAGTCTGATAAACGACATGAGTTGCGTTTCCAATATTTTTAGGAAATGTTGTTTTATATGCTAGCCGACGTCGTTACGAGGCAATACTCTTTGAGGGATTCCTCGCGTTCTTCTCACACAGTTCCGATTCTCGCTACCGCGAACATTCGGATGATGGAGGTGGGAAGCCATAAGGAAGGTACGACGGGAAACGATTTCTCGATTCTTCGTCGAGTCACGACCTCTCACTATATATATATGGACGCCTCCACATCGGTCTTGCGTTGTTTGCGTTCGGTTTATACTTGCGGAAACTTCTCTCCCCCTACGCTTCGGGGAGAGATGAGTAGAAGAGCGCATAGCACAGCTCCCTAAAAGTTTTCTCTCCGTTTACAACCGGGCTGCGCGGGTTAGGCGGCAAGTTTTCTTATTTGGCCCGGAATCGGCATAGGCGAGCCTCTATCTTTTCAATCTTCCTGATTACACGCGCGGGATGAAATGGCGAATAAAAAAAAAGAGATGCCTCCAACAACAAAAATCGACGCGAGTCGCTTCCGCGTTTATCGCTCTCGTCTCTACCCCGTGGTTGGACGTCGACACGGGTCGAGGCCGCGAGATGGAATAGGACGCGAGGTAATTAAATGGACTGGCCGTCCGGTCGCCGAGGGTCCATCGTTCTTGCGCGCGCGTATTCCATTAACCGAGAAGAGAGCTCGTAAGTCTTCCTGGCGGGCTGGCGAATCGCGCGGCGGGCGCGCATGCATATATAGGTACCTATATACGCGCGGCGTTTGCTCGGGTTAGCGCGCAAGGAGTAAGGAATGGATGAGCACATACAACCCCGAGGGAGAATAGACAAGAAATTTAAGAGGTTTCTCGCTGTCTCTCCCCCTCCTCCTTCTTCTTCCTAGCTCTCCTTGTCTCTCCCCCGTCGGGACACGCATGCCATAAAACGCGGAACGCCTCGTTACACGCGTGGGAGAGCGCATTACCGCGAAAGAACAATGCTTGTTCAAGTGTTACCTGCGCGAAGTGGCGTCAGGCATCACCGATTCGTGTGCGCTACCAAGCGACGAATAGATTCTTCTTTTACATACCGTGCATTGTCTACACGCCAGGCGTTTCTCCATAGCGAGATAAGCGGAAGGAAATATGCTTGATTTATAGTCGAACAATTTATCTTTAATCACGTTTCTCCGTGCTGTATGTCCGAACTGTATTTTTTTCTCTTTCACAAAGTTAATAATGTATCGTTTCCCGATAACGCTTTTCTCGTTTGATGAAGGAAAGTGCTGGAAAGTATATATATTTTTTTTTTTTTTCAACAAATACCTTATTTAAAATTGAAATTCTTGTTTCATGAAATTGAAGTTAATATATAATATATTATACTTTTATGCTTATCGTTTTGTACAGAAGAAATTTCAATTGCAATCAATCTTGTTAGTTCAATTATTTTGAGCATCAAAAAAATTTTTTATTTAAAATTTTGTTTACATTTGCTAATTTTGAATATTATATTTGTTAAATAAAATTACATTTCTTGGGAGATAAGTTTTCGAAAAATTTCCAATTCATTTTTGTTTCATGTATGTACTATTATTATATTGATTGTAAGTCATTTATATAGCGTACCCTTCTTGGCAAGTAATTAACGGTGAAATCAATTAGCAACTATTCTCATCTATCTTGTTGAAACGCATCATGCGAACACAATGAAATTAAATTACTTTAATATAAGTACCAAGTGGCAGTTAAATAATAATGAACTACTTAATCATACCGCATCGAAATGATCGTTTAACTTTTGTTATTGTTACAGCGGAATATATTCTCGTGACAAAAACATGGAAGTATACAACACAGATACAGTAGACGGAGAAATGTTAGAGAAGGAAGTCGTTACAACTGCGACAGCTGTGCACAATTTCTCGCCTGTTCATATTGCCGTGAAATCGACTTTTGCGTAGGAAACGTGATTAAACTTGTTTAAACTCGTTATACAAGCGTGACGAGAAGGCGCTCGACAAAAAAGGACGCATCCGGTTTTGGTACGGCCGGATCGATCGGCACACGAGGCGAATCGATCGAGGGCATTTCATCCGGCATTACCGAAGCGATCTTTAAGATATCGCGATATAGAGGCTCACCGCCGCGCCGCCGCCGCCGCCGTCGCCGCGCATTCGCGCGCGAATCGCAAATCGCAATTCACGGCCGCCCCCGTTTCTCGCGACCGATCTCTTGGCGCAACGGTACCGCGGACTTTCTTCTCTTTCTTAATACACATCGCACCCCTTGGATACGCCGTTACTCACAAATGCGGTAACGAACCTCCTTATATACATATACACATCCGGATGTGTGCGGTCGCGCGTGGTAATGGCGATCGTGCAAAAGCGTGAATGGGAAATCGTGACGCTCCTCCGGCTCCTCCGGGCGATTTTGTGTTGTGGCCGTTAATTCTTCGCGCGAAGAGGCGTGGACGCTTAATAGATATTCCCCACCCCGGTCGGGGCCCACAAAGATTTATTCGTTGTACTCTATTTTTCCCGGCGTTTATGCAACGGGTTCTTATATCCGCGCTGCGCGCAACAAAAATCCCTCTCTCGCCCTAGTAGGCACGAGCTGTAGCGCCATGAAGCTCGGATCGTTTAGTATATATATTTCCGAGAGAAAAGATCCGCGCGCCGGTGATGCGCGGAAACTACGGTCGGTGCAACGAAGGAAGAAGTACCCCTTTGTATAATCGTTTTGCGCTTCGGCACGAAGAAAAAGTATATCCCGTTCCGTCGAATGCCGGCCGCTGCGCTACAAAGGCCGGGCAGCGAAGAAGGGAGAGTGTTGGAAGGACCGCGTTAAAAGAAGCGTAGAAATCGAAACCGAGCGAGGCAAAACCGCTGCGGCCGAGCGGTTACAGGTTGCAGTGGCGTCTACCGCGTCTCGGAGTGAGAGAGAGAGAGAGAGAGAGAGAGAGAGAGAGAGAGAGAGAGAGAGAGAGAGAGAGGAGGAGGAGGAGGAGGAGGAGGGAGGGAGGGAGGAGGAGGAGGAGAGAGGGAGGGAGAGAGGGAGAGAGAGAGAGAGAGAAAGACGGAGAACGAGTGAAGAGAATAGTAGCGAGAGAAGAGGGTCTCGATTCGCGCACGGTGGCTTTAATGCATGTAAAACGCGCGGAGAGCGCCGGCAAGTGCGCGCGGCGCTACTCCAGAAGTAACAAAACCGCTAAATTATCGGCTTGTCCCGCTCTCCTCCTCCTCCTCCACCGAGCCGTGGAGCCGCACTGCAACGGCGCGCGGGCGAGGGGCCCCTCTAGATAGGCCTCGTCAGTATTCGAAAGAATATGAGCGAAGCTGATGTACCTAAAGGATTCAACATGATAGACGTGAGTCATAATATACGCGCAGTCGCCTACCCGTTGATCAAACTATTTTTTCTCCCATCTCGTTCCCGATGATGAAGGTGTAGCGGCGATACCTGCGTAAGGTACGTAGTAATTATGTACGGGCCGTGTGACGTCTCTCCTAAAGCCAGAATTCAGTATTCTCTCCGCGCGCGCCACTACCTTTTATATATATTCCTCCCTGTTGTATAAAATACTTTTGGATCTGCCAGCAGATGAAAATTTTCTATCTCATCGCGAGGAGGTACACGTTAATATTCATATCAGTTATAAACGTTCATATTCATCATGCAGAGGCATTACTGTAGTTGAAATCTGTTTAGGGGCTCCGTGTACTTATATATTTACTCAGTGCCGTGGCTCTAGTAAACTTATATTGCCTAATGTCGGGATGTTGAATATGCAATATCGCTATCGCGCGATGGTACCTGGAGAAGGACGCGAGTAGATGCGCTGAGTCTGTATGACGCCGCCTGTAGAGAGAATCGTGACATTCCTCGTGTTTAATCTTTGTTGTTAGTCACGACTTATTCCCGCGGCTTCATCGAAACGTGACTCTTGATCGAGGTGACGAGAGATCCTAGATCTTGAGTAACGGAAATCTCGCATTCTTGCCCCATTCTGGCACTGTACGGTAATATGATCTCAATTTGTTTTTTTTAATCATTGTTATTTTGTCTGATCTCAATTTATCACTTTAAAAAAATATCTTCTTTTTTTGATATTATTTCGATATTCAATACTTTACATTTCTTATTTTTAACCATTAAAAAATTAGCTGAAAAACTGAAAGAAGACGAAAGTGATATATTACGTTGTTAAATCTATAATGTCAAATTTAATCTTAGTTAAATTGCAACTGTTCCTACTTAATGAATAGTTATTCTTAACTAAAACAATGGAGTTAAATAATTTAAAACAGTTCAAATTTAACCCAAATTTGGATTAAATTCCATTTTCTTATTTAAAAACAACCATATTATTTTAGTTAAAAGTAACTATTTATTAAGTAAGAGCAGTGGCGACTCAAGTAAGATTAAATTTGACACTATAGATTCAACAGTGTAAAAGTGGGTATTACTAAATTTGTTAGAAATATTTGTTCCTTAATTTTAATTAGCGATATATAAAAAATATTATTATTATTGCACTGTGATTAATTATTAAGCGAAGATTAGCGATTTTTCTTTATTTTTGATTTGTCTTAAGACATGCATGTCTCAAGGTTCTTGGAAACGAATGTAATTGCAGAGACGCAAGCGGTAGATTTGCATGTTTCACGGATTGGGGGGCGCGATGGGGCAAGGTGAGGCGCATTAATAATCACGGAGATCCATCTTCGAGGAGTAATTTCGCGCCTCGACGTGTATCGAAGGGCAACGACTGACGGGAGTACATTGCGATGCTCGATTAATTGGAGGATAACCTTCCTCAGCGGTCAGTGTCATCTGCACACAACGAGATCGTTCTGTACGTGTGCTCTCTCGGGGCACCTTTCGATATTGCGGAGTCGAACCGAGAACGAGAAGAGCAAGAGAGAGAGAGAGAGAGAGAGAGAGGGTGAAGAAAAAAGGGGAGACGCGGAAAGGGCGACGATGAGAAAAGTGAGAAAAACGTGAGCGATGCCGGGCTAGAGAATGAGAGAGGGACGAAACGAGTCGATTAAAGTATAGAGTTCATGTACGCTCGGAGCATCGGGATGTCGGGACGTCACCTGTGGAAACGTTTTATACGGCCTTCTCTCTCTCTCTCTCTCTCTCTCTCTCGCCGGACTAATAATATACGTAAGTTTACTCGCAAGGTTTATAGTCGGTATCACGATCAACGAATGGTTTCTCGTTTGACTCTTAACGCTCGCCATGCGCAGCGACGGTACGTAGACAATGACCGCGGGCATGGGATTATTTCTACTGTGTCGCTCGCATTGGGGCGGGGAAAACGAGCGCCTTGAGATGCATCGCCGAAAATGACTCGGCAGATTACGCTCTTTTCAGAAAGTACGTACGTGCGACCGTGTAACAGATAACTGCGCGGTGAGTTAACTTGTTAGTCATTGTGACGGGAGGATAATGACTCTTTTGAGGATTACATGTCCCTTTTCTAATTCCCTCATATGATCTTGAATGCTGGGAATTAAATCTTCCAATTAGTCAACTTAATGATTTGATGAATAAAATCTGTAAGAGTAACAATAAATAGTAATAATGTTGCAAGATAGGGCTGGCTCTAAAAATAGAATAAAACAAGATAGATTTGTAACGTTCATAGTAAAACTTTTTCAAAAGTAAGTCTTCAAATAAGTTATTAAAATAATTACTAAATGTGAACAAATTTGTTTTATAATATTAATGTAATTAATATTAACGTTGCAGGAAAGTATATATATACAATATATATATATTACTTTCCTGCAACGTTAATATTAACTACATTTTAATATATATAATATATATATATATATATATATATAATATATAATTTATACTATAAATACGGCTCGTAATTATAGAGACTAATTAAATTAAAGGTAAACCTCAAGGTCAAAAACGAGCAAACATTTAGAGGTTCTGCTAACCAATTCATTCCATGTGGCATATTATATACTAGGATGTACAATAAACTGCGGTTCAACTTAACTACAGTCTTCATCAACCGCAAAATCCATTCAATTAATACATAACTACACAAAGAGATATAAAGGTTAATAATCTTCAAGATAATGCATAAACCAAAAGCAATAATACAAAAGACTTGTAACGCAGTCTATGTCGGTAAACCAATGCGCAGTCAAAGTCATTGTTTTATTGATTTTGACTCCGCATTGGATTTTAAATTAAATTATTTGAAATAATTGAGTAATGAAATTTCTTTATCATAATACAATTATAAATAGCAGTAAAGTAAAGCATTACGTGGAAAATGCACAAAATTTTGGTAATAATATAGTGAGTTGCTATATATAATTAAATTTTGCTGACGGTTGCAGTTTAAAAATATAAATTATTTGAAGATCAATATAAATATATCATTTTCAAAACAGTCCATTTAATACGAGTTCTTGATAATTTATCGTTGAATGACGCTCTCACTTTGCCGTGACCTGAAAATATTCACGGGTGGCAACGCAACCGTGAATAGATTATCTGCGCGCGCTCACGGTAACATTCGGCGTTAATTAAATGCGAGGCCTATCAGTGTTGCAAGGCGTGACGCGTTACGCGTGCGATACGCGACTTTGTTATCCAACTGCATCGTCAGCGCGTCCGCCGCTCATCGAGTCTGACCAGAAAATCGATGCCTCGAAGCGATGATCGTTTTTATTCATTCTCGGTTAGGCCGGCCGATCTCTTCCTGCGCGGATCATAAGACTGATGTGTTCATATATCATCGTCATGAAACGCATATTTTGAATCTTCCCAGGAAAGTACACACCATATGGTGGGATTGGATTACTTCGGTAAGATTACCGTTGCGTATATTCTAAGTTTATCTAATATTCAAGAAAGATGTCAATTAGCAGAAATCGTAAGTTTATCTAATATTTAAGAAAAATGTCAATTAGTAGAAATCGAACGAGTCTTGATTAGATTATTTTGTTATGATTACTTTATTAAGTATTAGAATTCATGCTTTTCAATTTTTAAATATAATTGACAATTTTTTAATAAAATTGATATGATATTGATATCCCCTATTTATAATGAATTTCTATATTAAGCTAATAAAATTTACAATAAGGTAATCACATTTAGTGTTAAATAGGCGATACATGATTTTCAAGTACTTTTGTCCTTATTGTAAAAGTTCTTAGGGCTCTATTATATACACTTTATTATCTACCGTTCCTTCTATTAGATTATATTCTCTGAAGAATGTACCGTGTCGTTCACAAGATTCGCTGTTAAGTCATTGAATGCCTTGCTATATTGATCGACGTGCGCGATTGTAGCTAACTCACCGCCGCGATGATTTGCAAGTAATGCGAAGACAGAGGACGATAATTAAATTCATCAAAGAACTCTAAGCCATTCCGCTACAAGACGAACTAATGTGATCGTCAGATAAAACATTACTTTCTACCGTTTCAAAAATAAACAATAATATTCTTTATAGGGACATATTTATTGTAATTATAATATAATTAATTAATTAGGGATATATTTATTGTAATGATAATATTAATTATAATATTGATTGTAACATTAAACAGAAAGTTTATATTGCAAAATATTGCAGAATTTCTTTCTACTTATATAAGATAATTTTTGTCGTCACGATCATTAATGAAAAACTATTATTAACAAAAGAATTGCTATTAAGCATCCGTACGATAATGGCGCGTTACTTTGCATATATTATCGAGAATATTATGCAAAATAACAACGCTGCTCTCTTTAAACTATCTATAAATTGCTAAGATAACCATTAATAACATTCATATATCTTTAGGTACTCTTGAAAAGCGCAACCCGCGTCGCGGGGAATACAAATGAGCGGAGAGACCATTTAGCGGACACCTGCGTACCGGTCACGCTGGGTATTAAAGGGTTAACGGTGATACCGAGTCTAGGATAGAACGGAAAAATCCGCGGCACGCTCGTGCAGCTCGTTAAAGCCGGCCTGTTCTCGCTATAGATACGGAGAGAAGATACGAAACTGGTAGTCCGTCCGAATAATTTTCATAATTGACAGACGTGCTCGATCGTGTTCTATATAACGGCAGCGAGAAAGGCACCGGGGAAAAGTCGTGCATGCATCGTAACATAAATTCCGCCGATAATGAGATGGGTAAATATCGGTTGCCACGCACGTTTAACCGGAATGCCTTGGAACGGCTCCCCGGCCCGTTCTCGGCGGGCCGGGAGAGTTATTGAATCCGTCCGGTCGCGCTTAAATCGATGCACGATGCGCGATCCGGTCGTTTCTTCTCGCGAGGAAGTCCCACTATGGCCCACAGCTCGCCGGGCTGCCGCGGCCGCTCGGAACGAAAGCGATGATCCGGCCCACGGCTATGCCGTGTATACGCCGCGCACGCGGGCGTTTCATTACTCAATTAACCCGGCCCACGCGCCGCCGTATATATACGCGCCGGCGAAGGATGACGACGTGCGTGTCGTTCGGCCTGTATAGGTAAATCGAGTGACGGCCGCGTACCGCGCACGTTACTTCGTAAATATGGAGGAGCGGCGTCATCCGCGTCGTCGGCTCGATGATATGCGGATATCCCTCCGACCGGTAATCAGCGAGTTGTGTGTCTCGCCGGAATATATGTACGTCGCGACTTCGAGCGACGTTCCCTCGGAGACTCGAGCGGCCGGATAGGTAATAAACAAGAAGTTGTATTATTATTATTATTATTATTATCATTATTATTGTTACTCTCATTCTCCGCAGCTGCCGCCGCTGGCAGATTTTAATTCAGCAGCCTTGAGATATAAGAGACGCGACGGCATCGTGACAATATTTGAAGCGACACAACCGTCTCCTTTGATCAAGACCATGCCAAGGGGGAGCATCGCGAAAACATTTCTTGAGCGATAATATCACTGCGTCTCAGTGATTCGCGTTCTTTTATGAATTTTGAAAATATAAAGTGTCAGAACATCGAAACAAATGCGATTCTTATTACTTCGAGTTGTCTACGTCAAATTGTTTAATATTATATGAAAATATTATATAAAAATGTTTAATTATTTTTCTCGAGTTTTGTATCTTCGTACATTTTCAATTTTAGTCACGGATTACCTTCTCGATCCCTGGACGTTGTAATTACGCGCACGTAAATTACAAGCGTATAACTAATAATTTTCTACAGTAGCCGATGTAACTAGGCGGGAATAATAAAGACCGTTAACCCCCGCCAAGGCCTGTCGCGGCGTCGTTAAAGCGGACTCACTGGCGTCGTCGTAGGAAGTTTACGCGTCGCGACGGCTCCCTCTTCATCCATATTCCTCGTCCCGTGACCGCGACAATTTACTCGTCGTTGCCTGTCGGAGCGGCGCTCCGCGCTCCGTGACGAGAACGGGACCTCTCGACGAGGCTCGAGATTTTACGATGCTGTTTCCGCTAATTTTAACGAGAAACAGTTAAATGTCCCGAGCGTTAGAGCGTGGACACGAATGTTAAGGAAGCGGCGCTTCACGGTTTCAGGACGCATACGCGAACGCTTGCGCTGCGTTATTCGTTTATGTAGCTCATTGGTATGTTAGACCGACCATGTTTGCGCAAGTACTGTTCGTCGAACGTGAAATCGGCGCGAACCTCGGAGGTAAATCTATAGAATTTTAATTTTGCGAAATGTTCCTTAATTTCTGTTAATCTTTATAATTTAATATTATACACAGTTGTGAAAAATTTGTTTTTATTAAATTTCATGTTAAATTAACACATCTCACAAACGGTCCCAAACGGTCTACTCAAATTTTTATGTTAATTTAACGCAAGATGAATATGTTAGAAAGTAATACAAAAACATTATATAAAAATTAACACAAAAAATGTAACACTTCAATACAAACATTGGAAACAAATTGTGGAAACATTATTCTTTAGTAAAATTAACACTTATATAACATGTAAAATTAACAAGTTAATTAATTTTTTATTTATTTATCTTAGAATTTATGGTTTAAACCCTACTTTATTTTTATGTTATTTATTTACTTATTTAATTATTTCACTTACTTATAAATTATGTTATTTTGAAAAATAAATATAATTACGGAATATCAATTTAACAAAAAATATTTAAATAACATAATTACATTATGTTAATTTAACAAGCAAATATGTTAAACATTTGACACAAAATTTTAACAAGAACGTGGTATGGTTTACAACATAGATACAAAAACGTTTTTTACTGTGTGTAAAAAAACGCAGTTGAATTATTTACTCAATATATTTGAGATATGCAGAGTTGAATAAAGAATTAGATTACTTCTAAATTTCTAAACGGCAATCGGCCGATTAATTTCTCACAAATGTGAAATAATCGCACTCAATGCCGTAACTTATGATGATATTAAAAATTTTTTCTTGATAAACGAGTGAGCAAATATAGAATGTGAAAGAAAGGAGGTCGAAGAGGTGGGCGAAGACATAGGCGGCCGCACATATGTTAGCCGACTGTCATATAGGTGATTACATCAATCTCGTCCGTCGAGGCAGCTGGCAATTGTACGGTACCGTGAAGCAAGAAATACGGTACACTCGGCATTGTTCTCGAATTACGGCCTCAGCGTAATCGTCCGTAGAGGTATGCTCGCGATTTTATAAGTCTCGACCGTTAGACATGAAAAAGTAGATGCTCGAGTTGCACGCAAATCCTTTTACTATATAAAAAAAACTTTTTTACTTTTCCAGCATTTTCCTGCGTTTTTTGGTAGCGTATTCACGCAAAAAAAATTCATGGTTTTTTTATTAGTTTACTTAATTGTATAATCCGATTTCTTGACGATAAAACTAATAACCGTATACCAATTTTTTTATTTTGAAAATTTCTTTTTTTTTAAATAATCGCAATTTATGTTAAATTGTTTACCCATGCCAGAACATGGATTGTATGTAATACGGGGCAAGAAGAGATTTAGGAGGAGGAATGGACTGAGAAGCGGACTGGTATGCGATCAAATGTTAAGAATTAATCATAAATAGCTATAATTATATACTTTTATATACTTTTTATACGTATTAATAATACTTAAGTAATTTATATACTTTTGTCACGTCCAAACTTTGGAATTTTTAAAAGGATTAGAAAGAGTCTCGTTTAGAAACGAGAACGAGATAGATTTGGAAAGGAGGGGGTATGCCGATATGGAAGGACAGTCTGTCTCGTAGGTACGCACGGAGTCGTACGTATGCATTGAAGGCACTTTGAAAGGGTTTGGCGGACGAGTCAACGTCCTGAAAAGGATGCTTACTCAGTCTCACAAACTAGCGCAATCGTCGGTCCAGTTTTTTGGTCAAGGAAGTTAATTTCTGTGACCCAGGATTGGACCTTGTGCAATTCTTATGCGGAAAGGAGATGAACGTGGATGAGGTCTTTTAATTTAAGTAAAGAGAGTTGAGTTTAAATTTAACAAAAATATTTAATAAATTATAAATTCTTAACTACAGGTACAAATTTCACAGTAACGATAAATCAGTGTAATAACTACGAATACAAATTTCATAATACAGCTACGATTTCTGTTATCATTTCCTTAAAGTTAAATTCAAGAGTTATCTAAAGATTAAATTTCATAGTACTATAAGCAAAAGATAAAATGGTGTAATAACTTCGAATACTACAACTTTTGTTATGGTTTTTTTTCTTAAAGTAAAATTCCAGAATTATCTATATCGAGATTACATTTAGTTTACCGCTCTTTGAACTACAAGACTTGTAATTAGATTACAACTTATAAATAGACAAGGAGATGAGTGTATGTATAAATGAAATTTCGCGGGTGTTATATGATTACGGTCTTATTTGACTATTTTGCGAGCTTTTCCAGCATAATGATTGAAGGGGGGAAGAAATTTAGAAAAAGAGCTACTGGAAAGCTATTGGTACATGTCCGCGACAATAAAATTCGATTTCGAAACGTGCCCAAAAACAGAAAAAAGTTGCAAAATACAGTTTATCTGTTTTCGAAATTTTTTCGTTAGAAAGATTTCACATGTAGGTAATATTTGCTTAAAATAAATTTTCCCAAGGAAACTTACAACGGTCAATTTCGTTGGATTGATGTATGTGTGTCCAATTGATGATCAATTAATATTTGTTTTATTCTAAGAGCTTACTCGGACGCACGTTCGCAAAACGGAGAAATCGTGCAGTCCACCGGATATAACATTTTATAATAAAAAATATCCAATTAGTAAATTTAAATTAGGTTTGTAAGAATAAATCAACTATAGTGAAGTAACGCCTAACGAGCTGATAGCCTATCGAGTCGAGGGTGTTGGTATGTGTAATAATTTTTATGTTACAATATCCAACATGCAAACCGATCTCGATGGTTGCCCATTTAGCAAGCAGGGAAATTCGAGGTGGATTCCCGGCTGAGGTGATATTTTTTGCAATAAATTTCTTTGGGGGAGGGGATTATTAGATGCACATTAGCATTAAAAGATATTAAATTGCTCGTCAATTTAATTTGTTACAAATAGATTCCAACTTCATGTAAAGAACTGTGTTTCAAGATCGATAAAAATTGCGGCGCGCAGTTTATATATGGTTGGATATTGTAACAATAAAAATTATTACACACACCAATACTCGTCTCGGCTCGATAGGCATTACTTTATTATAATTGATTTATCTAATTAATAATTTAATTTACAAATTAAAATACTGTGATTTTTCTTTTATTTTAAAGAAAATGTTATAAGGAAATTGCTAGACCAATAATTTTTTTTTATTGTTTATGATTGCCTGTAATTACATACATGAAAAAACAATAATTAGAAATAATTATATAAAATAATTGTGTGATATCTTAAATTTGTTTCGAAAATGTTAAAAAAGAAGAGAAAGAAGAAGAAGGTTTCTTTGATATGTATTTAAAATTTACATTTTACAATGAGATGAAAAACAAGAAATAAAAATGCATATTTATTAATATTACACAAGTTTATTTTTTTGGGACGTAAGAAGTTATCAGAAAATAATAGTATGATAAATGAAGTTACATAAATATTTGTTAATCAAATAATTGAAACATGATTCATGATTCTAAATAAGTTTCTAATAAGACATTGGCTATAACAAGTAAAGATATATTGAACAAATAAATATTTATTGAATAAATTAGTTTACGAGTTATATTTTAAAATAATTTGGTGTCCACATTTTAAATATGATTTTATAAATTTTTAAATAAATTATGTTTAAAGATAATTTGGCACTAACACTTTGCTTTATTAAAAAAAGGATTCTTGATTTCTTAAAATCACTCAAACTTCGTTTTTTTTTATGAAACTTTATTTTGTTTATAAAAGTTGATAAAAGATAGTGATAATAAATTAATTTACATAAATACTTCTTTAATAAAAAGAAATAATATCTATTTTCAAAACGTTAGTTTTAAGGTGGTAACGCAAAGGAAGCCCATTAATTTAAAATGAAAGAAAAACAGAACTTTAGAAATATTTTATACATTTATTTTAAAATATTTCATATTTTATTTTTAGGCGATACATGAAACACACACAAAGGTTTGACCATGACTTTTGCGATGTTACATTCACAAGATTGGTGCGTTATCATTGTACTCGTCAATCGAGCAAAGCAAACAGCCGAGCAAATCGTTTTGTTTATTATCCTTCTATATTATCCTTTATAAAATTTCTTATATAACGACAAGCACTAAAAGATAATAAAATCATATCTTATAATTATTATAGTAAGTAATTGCTAGATCGTGCGAATAATAATTACCAATTAATTTCACAATTGAGAGTGCAGAACAGATATGTATCGTTAAATCGAGTTGATGAAACATAGATAGCATAAAGTAACATACGTAATTTTTGATTGGAAAGAACAGAATATATTTAAGTGAAATTATTTTATGAAGCGTTAAATACTTTGGATGATAACAGTTCAATGCATCGTTTATTTTGATGTCTGTTTTGACATCGTGTTCTCTTTCTTTCTCTCTCTCTCTCTCTCTCTTTCTTGTTTAATGTAAATACTTACTCGAAGTTGTATTACGAGCGACGAGCCGGCAGGCAGCATACTACTCTTCGCGTTATCACTTAATGAAACACGACACGCATTTTCAGTAGCCGAATGGAGATTTAGTAATTCTTTGTGATTAATTAATTAATTATTTGATATTAGAAACCATTGAACTATAACTATTTAGTGAAGTGATTTTTCGTGCGATTTTCTTTTATTAAACAAAGACGATAGATGAAAATTATAAATTATTGTTTAATTGCGGCATTTATGCGCGATTGTTAATTTCTTATAGATATATTGATTAGAATAAATCTGATCGCAAATTTTTCTAACAATAAGGTCTGGTTTTTTATTTTTTGTTTAACTTGCGATTCAAGTTTAATTTGATGATGTTGTATAAAATTGTGTTTTACTATTAATAATTAAAAATAAATTAATGATTTTGTAGCGATATAATTTTAAAATTACAAAACTATCAGTTTAATGATTAACCATAGATAGCAAAATATAATTTTTACATCATAGTCGGATAAAATTTAAGTTAAGTACGTAAATCACAAATTAACAAAAAAAAACGAGGTCTAAGTGTTTAAAATCGATTTGCCAATCAATTTCAGAGAGTGAGTATGATACATAAATCATAGGATTAAATTCAAGTAACAAAATTATAAGATATTAATTGTTAATTAATAATTTTTGATGCGTTAAACAAAAAAAATTCAACATTTAATTTATTATGTTAAATATTTTCGTATCGACGCGAAGATGTACTGGCACGAATCTTTCAAAAGGTTTTATGTAGCTTGCACATTTGATGCGGTCAGTGCTTTCAGTGGACAGTGCATCGGTTTTTATCGACAAATCACCGCCAATTCAGCTGAATAAACAAACCGCAGCCGATTTCTTGTGTCGCGTTTCGCATTCGGGAGTGCCCTGCAAATAAGCGGACTATAAAAGACTTTTTTTTAAAAGCCCTCTTGAATCTGTATCCTCGTTCGTGTCGGTGGTCGCACTTTCAATACAAGACAGCGTGGGATCTCATTGAAGCGTTGCTGGGCAACGTTCTCACGAGTGCATTGTGGCACGAGACGATACTGACCGCGTAAACTTTAACGTGCACGTTGCATGATTTATGCGACTTTAGTAAGCTGCTGATAAATGGGCTGATTAACGCACTGTTTCCAACAAACAATTTGGCTCTAATCGATTTGATCGATCGTTGAAAATTGTCGATGAAATCGTTTCTCCTCTCATCACGTCTATCAACTTTATCATTCATCATTATTGATTTCGTATGAATCGCATTTATATACGATGACTGAGTCAGAACTGGACATTCATTTTGTACGGGACGAAAAATTATTTCTTATTGTTTAGATTGCTCAGATATTAACAATGAATCCTTTTATTTCATCTACCTTACCTTGTAATATCACCCGCGATATAGCCGTACTCTGGTTTCTTATGTAAATTGTTGCCAAATAATCGAGATTAGATGTGATTCTTGCGCGGGACGAAAGTTAGTCAAGTGTCTCATTTACATCGAATTTATTGATTTTTTTTCATAGGGTAATTCTGGTATATACGCCGCACCTGTTAAAAACTTAATTTATTAGGTATTATTAATTATGGTTAAGGTAAATGAACTGTAGCAGTAAAAATTTTAGATTGTTTACTACTATAAAAAAAATATTAAGAATCCAAAATATTTATTTTTTATATTAAAAAAAAATTCTTTAAACCTTTGCCTTTTTGTTGTATAAAGTATGAGTGAGTTATACGGCTACTCACGGGTGAAATGAATGACTCAAAAAATATACAAATAATCTAAAGAGCTAAGCACTTGTATTTCGCTATACTCTATCCTTTAAAATTCCTCTACACTTATGTACCACGAAATAACCACGAAGCCTTTTACATTTTCTACAATAATCATTTTATGTAGATTATAACTTATGGTTGCGCTACTTATTACACAGTGATAAATCGATTTAACTTACGAACTTGATTTAATTTGATAAATATTAACAGTAAAAAATTGAAATACACAATACTAATATAACATAAAGATATGTAACAGAGTGGTGCGAGAAAATTACTTTCACTTCTTCTATTTTTTCTGATTTCTGCGGCATAAATCCTCGCGCGGCACATATACTGGAGTTACCCTATCAGGCTTGATCTGTCCTCGAAGTCATTATCATATAGGTATGTCTCGACTTACTCATCGTCTCGAAGTGTAGATTTGATCGAATTGAATATCTTATCTTTGGGTTTTACAAATAGAAGAGCTGTATAATCACGCGAGAGGCTTGTATTGATAAGATTAGCCGTGCAGTGTAATTGTAATTAACCGCGAATGTTTTTCCTGAGTGTTATACAAGTGCGACTTAAAAAGGCAGTCGGATAACTTGAGGGGAGAAGGAGGAGGAAGTCTAGAAGATGCACATCAGGCATTGACGGAGCATCTTCATGATATTTTTTACTTAAAATTATTCTTTTTCGTTTATTCGATTGTTTTAATTTAACGATTGAAAGAAAATAATTAGAAGAAGACTTAACAATTATTGATTTCGCTGGATTAACCAATAAGAACGACTGTTTATAGGTCACGGATTAGGAGTCTCACTGGATTAACCAGTAAGTAGGTCGCATGCTGTGATTACAATCAGTGCGCTTAGAAACGAAATGGGATTTTGCAGAAGTGCAAACGAATAGAAATTTAAAGAGGGAATTGGAGTAGAAATTTATGTTAAACAATAGGCTAAAGCTACTTGGATTATTAGGGATACTAGAGCTACTGGGAGAATTAGGGATAGAATAAGTAGAAATACTAAAATTGTTAAATTTTAAATTAAGGACTAATAACACATTTGATTACTATTGAGACAAAATATTTTTTCTAATTTTCTAATTTTAACAAAATAAAATTTATTTTCAGAGATTAATTTTTTAGAACTATTTTCAGTATATTTATTGTATTTTTGGGAATATTGAAAAATAAATTAGATTTAAACGTAAATAATTATTCTTATTTTGTACTTGTTTCAATTTACAGATTGTATTAACAGCATTAATTGTAAATTGTATTCTGTTGTAAATGACACAAAATCGATAAAGTGTGTATAACGATACAAAAATTCGCTAAATTAATATTAATTATTTATTTCTAAATTGTGTACTTTAAAATTATATTAACATTTTATAGCCTTTTGATTCGTACCAAAATGTTAAATTTGAGAAATTACAAAAAAGATGAAATTTAAGAATAAAATAAAATAAATAAATAACATAAAAAAATAATAATGTGCGAAGAAAAGAGGATTTTCAATTAAAATTGACGGATGTGATAGACAGCCTTCATGAATTAGTTCGTTCTTGTTGGAAGAGATTTTTTTCATTGACCATTTTGGTTCTCGCAGGGGGTGACTAATCCGCATAGTCATTTAGACTTAGCAAACCCACAGACTCGAGCTCGACACATATATACACAAATGCACATACATACGCACACATATACATACATGCGCTTTTGTGAGCGATAGTTCAATGAATAGTTGAAGAAAAGTAGAAGTATAAAAGCCAATAGCCGCCGACTAATGCATTTCCGATGTACATCCGCTTTGTAATCGACATACGAACCTTGGACAGGCCATTCCAAGACCAAGGCACCAACTGATGAACACTCTATTTTGAAAGCACGGTCTTGTTCTCCAGAGAGCATCTCTAACGATGTAGCTCTCGGTCGACTTATAAATCTTATCAGTGGAGTCTTGGCGAAGAGAGAATTTGTTTTTGTCTTTTTTTTTTTATTTCATATTTTCGTTCGTTTTTGTATTTTTGTGACAATACACAGATTGCTAATATTTAGTTTTATCAAATACATTAATAATTTTATTGTTCCATTAAATGCTAATAAATTTTATAAGCAGACAAGCGTAGATAAAAATAGTAAATGTATTATTATATTTTTTTACTGAGTAAATTTACTCTCTTTAACTCTGTTTCTGAAACAAATCAATTTTAGCATGAATTTTAAAGTAAGGGTTAGTCTAACGAATTACTTTGAAGTTCACTTTTGCCCTGTATTTTATACTTAACGAAGAAAATGAGAAAGAACAGTAAACTTCTTTCAAGCAATTTGTGTTTTTGTTGTCCTAACAAGATATATAAGAGCATTATATTTCTAAAGAAAATCAATTTGTTTGTTCAATTACTTGGCTATTTTTATTGATTTTATGTGAGGATTTGTGGAAAATGTATTATAGAAAAGAAAGAATAAAAACTTTTTTACTTAAAATGATTTGTCAAAGTGCAAATAATTACAAAATGTGCAAAATAATTACAATCAGAATAATTTTAAAATTATGTATATTTTTTCAAGAAAGAAAAAACTCTTAATATATATCACTGCGTTTAATAGAAAAATGACGCATTTCAAAATTAAATTTTCAGTACAGCATTTTTTAAATTCCGAATTGGAACAACGTTTTAATTAGGACACTGAATATGCATAACTTCATTTTTTCCTGTTATACTTTTAATTACAATGCATTCTTTAAAACTATGTCATGAGTTTTCAAAATTCAGACACTGCAATCCTAGTAGTGTTTTCATTCCTTATTAGAGTTATAACATTTTTCCATATAACAAAACAATTTAAATACATCATATTTCAAAAATAATTTACTAATATTTTAAGAAAAGTGTCACTCTAAATTTAAAGTTTGAAAACATTAAAAGTCAAACATTTTATATTTAAAATATACAGAACAATATCGCTATTTAAAATAAAACATATTTCTAAATACAATCAATTATAATATATTTACCTTTTAACTTTAAATAAGACATTTTTTTATAAGTATATCAGTACTGGCATTCTTTTACGGTATCTAACTTGAAAAATAATTCTCTTCTATAAATAATCATGGATAATTTGATTAAAGCTAGATTTGATTCTTTTCTCTAGCGGTTAAAAGAGCTACAAATCGCTACAAGTTGTTTTTCCAGAAAAAATTTATTAATGTTGAAAATTTATTTCTTTTTATTATCAAAAATGTTAATTTTTGTTTTTGTATTACTTTCCTATATCAACACGGTGATACGTATAAGGCTGAGAGTTTGCATATTTTATCTGCTTATTTTATCTGACTAACAAGTTGCATTTCACTGATTGAAATTAAACTTAAAATTATAAACAAATGCATTATACAAATGCAAGATGCAAGAATCACATGACTTTTCTTGTTTTAGAAATCCATCAAATTGTAAATTTTTATAATTTGGCTTTTGAATAAAAATTCAAGATTAAATATGCTCAAAGACCTTCAGTTATTGATCTTTTCTAATTTGTAGAAGCAAAAGACAAAGTTTAAGAAGTCTTCCAAATTATCCTTAAGTCTTTCAAATTAAAAAAATTATGAACAAAAGTATTATTATTACAAAAGTATTATTATATTATATAAAGTATTATTATTACTGCAGCTGTGTAAGAATGCGCGCTAATTCTGGAATGAAGATAATGAATGAAGATTTTGAATTTCAAGCTTATTATATGAATAAAAGGACTATCGAGAGAGCGTAAATTTTAAAGAACGAAACGGAGGATCGGTTACAAGAGACTGTCGATCGGTCAAGAAACGTAGATATGGACAGGCTGTACGTAGGCGGCTTCAACCGCAAAATGGGCAAAGTATATCTGTCTCGACAATACGGTGACGCGCACTCAGGATGAGGAGCAAAAATCGGGAACACGATATTCCACTTGGCGCGCCGAACCGTCCGTGGCATTGGCGCGGCGGGCGGCGGCGTGGCGCGGCGGGTTAAGAAATTGAAATCGATTTGGTGGATCTCTCGCTTCGATAGCCGTCGCCGCCGCGTCAATGCTGGACGATTTGCCGCTAATTGAGATTAATGCCGGTCGCGAATTCCCCAAGGTAAACGGAAAGTCCCGCGTATAGACGGGATAACTGCGGCTGATGGCTATCTGGTACAACGGTCCGCGTTGTAACAAGACTCGTGCGTACTTAACTGCTCCTCGGGACGAGACGAGTACTGATAACTGCCACGGCGGACGTGGTGTGCGTGCCTGTGTACCTGTCTATAAGAGAAAAAGAGAAAGAAAAAGGGAGAGAAAGAGAGAGAGGGGGGGGAGGGGGGAGAGTCGCCCTCGCAGAATTCCTCATATCTCTTATCGAGGAACGAGCCTTTGTCGCCTTTGACAATTTTGAAATCAATTCGCGGCGGTCTTTCTTCTTGAACGATAAAACGCATCGATGTAAAGACTGCAGTTAATCGAGGCCAATGAAAGCGTGAAATAACGCACATTCTGCACACTATTCTGCATAAACGTATTATTCCGTATAAACGCGCGCGGCCACACGAGAGATTCTAGCGATTGGCTCCGCTCCGACTAGCATCGCTAGTAAAACTTCGCGCTTCGGTAATTGAATTTCCTCGAAACACTGTTATGTCTCGCGCGTGATCGATAAGGCTGCGGTTATGATGGACGGAACACACATCCGCGAAAACTGGACCACTGACGAATTTGGGACGAATGCTAGAACTAATCTAAAATCGAATATCGAGAGAAATATGCAGTCGGAAGAGATCGAAACGCAGTAGCATAAAGTGGAATCGCATTTATAACGTAATTTCAGGAAAAATTTCCTAATCTAATTCTACTTATTTTTTAATCATATAATTATTTAGTCATGAAATGCATAATGATATTAAATTGAAACATATATAATAAGAAATAAAGGAATTTTCAATACTTGATTATTTCTTGATCTTGATAATTCGGAATATTCTGTAACACAAATGGAAATCAACTAATATACTATTAAATCAGATTATCTTGGTATTGTTCCGTACAATCCATACTTACGATAATTATTGCTTTTTCAATTGTCGAACACATAAATCTCTTCTCGCTCAATCAAAAGATTTAATCGCGACAATAGGGGGCGGGATCGCATGTATCTCGCAGATCTAAAGAAAAGGTTAATCGATGATTTATCACGGTTCTTCGTACCGTCGGAGTCTACTGTCCCATCGGACTCCGTCTCAATCCTTGGTACGTGAACCGCGCGAAAATAGTTTAATCATAGTGATTAATAATAATGGTCTCTTTATTCATTCGTGTTTTTTTCTCTCCAATCGATGACAGCGAATCGCCACTGACCAAAAGGGAGGAGCGCGACACGACTGCGACCTTGGTAACCCTCCGCGAAGGTATCTAATTAGCCCGGCCGCTTCTGCCGCGATGTTCTGCAACGGCAATGTCGATGGCGTCGGCGATGCCGGCTGCAGCGTGGATTAACGGCGGTATTCCAGCAGTCTTGACGGTCTTCTCCTCATGGTAATAAGCGAACGAGACCGCGGCAGCGAGTGTCAGCAAAAACTAGTTTATTAATATGGATAGCACGTTTGGTGTAATCTACGTCCTTACCGCCGCCGCGCCGCGCGCCACCGCGACGTTCATCCGGGTCGGTCCTGTCGTTCTCTTTGGTACGTGAGAGAAAACGACACGTCGAAGAAATCGTTCTCCCCCCATCCCGTTCCGATCGTTGCTGTCGATTTTTTCCCTCGAATACGACTGTCTGACCGCTCCGATCGACCTACAGTCGCTGCAAACTTATTTCACGACGTGTATTTGACAAATGGTATCGCGCCACCATCCGGATCGCCAGATCGATCATTGTATCGAGAACAATATGTCGACTCGAAAAACGCATTGATCCACTTCGTCGGCGATACGTTATCAGGTTTATATACTCCACCTTCTAGACACTCCTTCTCTTCTCTCGCAAATCTTTGAGAGCAGTCGGCTGTGGTGCAGGTGCCTAAATAAACTCGAGCAGTCCACGCGTGCGAGAAATGTGCCCATAAAATCTTATTTTCTCAAGCAATCTCGTTATCTGACGTGAAATCTTTAAAAGGAATATATTATGCGCGCATATCCTAGAAGCTCCCGTTTGAGTGTCCGCACTAAAAACTATCTTAATTGCAATCTTACTCATCATAAAATCGTTACGGATAATCTTTAATAATATATTCCGTAATATGCATCTTACCTTTTCACTTACCGGATTTATAATTTTTTGTTTATGTAAAATGCTTTTCGAGCGTCAAGTTTACAAAAATTTTATTTACGTACAAATTACCCTGGAATTTACAATATATTACCATAATTGCTCTCTGTTTTGTACGCAACGGTGGGGAAGTACATGGACGTTAATTTGAAATGTTTTGTGAGAATTCTAGTATATTTTTTGTAGCTACATTTCGTTTACTTTTATATATTTTATATTTTACTTTTTTATATTCTACTATAAGTTCCACTTACCTTATACAGTTTTAAGCTAAGTTTAGATAACACGGTCATGCTTTTAAAGTTAAAGAGCAACTTCGGGCGTAAAAATGATTGATATTACATGCTGTTCGTCGATGCACGTGCGTTCCGTAAGCCATAGCTAGAAATTCCTGAATTGCAAATTGCGATCGAAGACAGGAAATCGTAGTTGGTATAGGAAAGTGGCTGGAAGGTATAAGTTGTGCGTATTAATGCCCCAATCTGCACATCATAACGTTAGATAAAACTATGCAAAATGGCCACAGGAATCGTCGTCGTCGTCATCTCTCTCTTTCCCTTGATAACGCTAATGATAGTGGATTATGGTAATGGTATTTTTTATGGTATTACACATCCTGTATAAAGCAGAATTGCTTCTTCTTTGTAATAAATCAAAGCCAATAATAATTATGAAATTATTACGTAGGGAAAATTATAGAGGAAAAATTATAAGATTAATTATCATTAAATTGGGATTAAATTTTGTAATTGCGTATGCGTGCGTACTATGTAACGAAAAATTTATATGTCTGTTCTGATCACGGAATGTCTACATATTCCAATCATGGAAACAAAGAAATTTATAACTATTTTATAACGTTTATTAACTTTTGACAATAGATTACTCAAAATCTGACGACTATTAATTTTCAAAGATTTTAGGTTGTAAAAAATCAAATTCAAAAACTACTTTTCTCTTTCTGTATTATTTTATATATTATATTTATATGCGGAGCGATTTTTTAATTATTTGATAGAGTACCTGCGGATTAAGAATGATCTAGCTACAATCCTCCAAAAAATACGTCCTCCAAAAACAATGCGTCATACAGAAGACATGTTTGATAATATAGATATCTATTACAAACTATATGATTTAATACATATGATTTGTTTGCAATTTTATTTTTAGATAGGTCTTAATTTTCAGTATTTACCCCCGTCATTTTCGAACCGTTTTAATGCGTGAGATTTATTATTTGAAAATAAAACTGAAGATGTACATATATATCAATATTTTATTTTTTTTTTGAGCGACACGTTCTTTCGATACTCGATATTTCTCTTTAACACGAGATCTTTATCCTTTATTTTTATTTTAGGAACATTCAATGTGTTTCGATGCTGGCTATAGATTATGTACGACGTCGTGTCGCGAGAGCGTTCGATAACGAGAAATCACGCCGCGGCGGCGCGACCAGGTTTGTAATACATCCGGTCGAAACAGGTGCACGTGAGATCGGGAGACGTGCAAAAATAACGAGAGCAGGTCCGTTTACCCGATAAGCGCGCGGCCGGACCTACTTCTCGAGCCAGCCAGTCGTCGTCGGCGCCACAGTTCTGCAAATGCGATCCGCAACCGAATGCTCCCATACCAATAAATGCTTTTAACGGCGATGCAAGGCGGCGATGCGCGAGCGATCTTCGCCGGCGCGGCGGCCCCGATCCTCTACTTTTTGCCAGCTAAAACGGCGTTAATGCGAAAGCGAGCGACGGACCTCGGTCGCGACATTCCTAACTCTTTGTTCGCGGAAACGACGCGTCAGACCTGAGAAAAAAGTAAGTCCACGAACACACACACACACACACACACACACACAATTGCGTTGCTCTGCGCGGCACCGACCGACCGTGGAACAATATTTGCAAAGCTAATCGTAATACGCGAGGCTACTCCTCGTCTTCACTTGACAGCGTTTTTCGTTCGTGTGTTACAATGTCTCACGCGCAAAGGAAACTTTAACACTATACCGACTCGCTGTCTCACTTGAATTTTAAAAATGACCGACTCGTTCTGCTAGGAAAATATTTTTATTTACCTAAATATCGACAGCGCGATTATAATGTCACGAGATAAACACCATTAATAAATATCTGTATTGAACAATATAAATTGATATCGCTAACAAAAATTCAATTATTTTTAAAGAGTCTTTAACGTACATAAATGAAATTTGATTACACTCAAAGTAATCTTCTTGCAAATTAGTAATCTACCAGCTTTATTTAGCATCATGAAATTTTTGAATTTGTAAGTAATGTATTGTTCTAATTATCATAACCGGGTACTCTCTCAGGAAAAATAAAGCAGAGAGATTTATAATGCACGCATATATTGAGACCTAAAGAGCTATCATAATTCAGATTTTGTATCATAATTGACCACTTAATTACTGTTTTATGCAATTAGCAATTTTCACGTGACACGAAGATGTTAATAATTATCTGATCATTCAATGTCATTAGTTGTACGTTCGTTATTACTTGATTACCGGTTACGTGACAATTAACTAAGGACCTGGTTATTCTGCGGCGCTCTGTAATATTAATTTATGTTATTTTTTCGCACGATCTGAATATAAATTGCCCTTTGCGCGACCGTAATTGCAAGGGCGTAGATACAACAAACTATCCGCCGCATGCAGGCGTTATCTCCGACTCTCGCTTCTCTTTTCCCAATCTTCACAAATCAAGCGATTGATCTTTCCTTACTCCGTCCCTTCGTCTTCCTTTCCCGCTTTCCTACGACGATTTGCTTCTTTAATCCGCTCGTTTGCGAGCGCGACGATATCGCTTCATCGTTTACGCCGGAAATTAAGCGGATACACGCATGGAATATTATCCGTACGCGATAATCGTGGGGTAACTCAATTCGCTCGGGCAAAAACGCTCCATGCTCGGAAGCGAGTGACGAGGCACGTAGGTGGTTACGTACGCCTGAACAAGTTTACCAGCGGACATAAAAGGCAATGCCGTGAGATAAACGCCTTCGCATGTGTCGCGATGTCGATGACTTCGTTCAGACCAGACAGAATCCAGAAACTGTCAACAAGCATGATACATGATTAAAATTCTTCCTGATATTCTTGGAATAATTGTATTACTTTGAATTTCTTATTAAAAATGTCGTATTAAGTGCGTAAATGTAAATCGGTGTAGGCTGAGATTTGTCTTATAAATTTTAATTTTTTTAAAATTAATTAGTTAAGATAATTATCAAGAATTGAAAAAAATACTGAACATAATTAGTACCGATATATTATTATGAAAATTATTGACGATAATTCTATTTTTATATATAGGAGGTCCTGAAGTTCGCCAATCAAAATACTTTAACAAGAAAGTTCTCGAAAAGTAAAATGTTGTAATTTTTTTCACAAATGAGAGCGCTTTCTACGGTCACGGCTGTGTGTGTGTGTGTGTGCGCGTGTGTAAGTGAATCTTGATGTCTAATAAATTATGTATGAATTTGTAAATCCATTACTTAGTCATTAATTTAAACTGCGCGCTGACTCAATGTCGGATTTGCAACTCAATCATTAGCTGAAGTTGGAATAGTGAGATCACACTTAATCTACAATTCTTAATAATTAGATGCGACACGGCATCTTAAAATATCGCGAAGAACTTATTGCGAAAAATATTACCTCAGTCAGGGTTTGTACTTGAGACCTCCCAACTTTTCGGGGCGGGCGTCTTAACCAATTCGACCACCAAGGCATGTTACTTTTTATAAATTTTTAATTTGAAGCAGCAGTTTTTGATATGTAAGAGATTATCAGAAATTACATTTAAGTCGTCACCTACAGTGTGGTCACTAATATTACCGCACGCGCGACAGACATGTGACTGCCGAAAGATAGTTTGTACTTGACCAACTCTTTAAATCCTTATATTTCAAAAACTACTACTTCAAATAAAAATTTACACATAATTTTATTTATTTTTTCGAGTATTTTCTTAATTACCGTAGTATTAATTTGCGAATTTCCTGTACGTATATCAATGTATGGCACGTTTTCAAATAATCATAATGTTTCTAATATAATAATGTTTGACTAATGTTTCTAATATTTAATGGCTGTCTCTCTCTCTCTTTCACACATATTTATTATTATATAATATAATACATAAATATAATAATAAATGATGTATATAATATCAATACAATAATAAATACATAATATAATATATTTCTTTTTCCTGAAATGTTTCTTAGCGAAAAGTTAAAGATCCATCGATATACCCATTTTTTCCTTACTTATATTGTTCTACAGATTCGCTAGATCCATTGGGAATGAGATATGTGAGTGGAAAAAAATTGCGGTCGACGGACGCGCGCGGTAATACAGTTTTGCGCACCTTCTTCAAGGTGCGACGCGAGGGATCGTGTAAATCATACCGGGCAGGCCGGTGGTACTGTGCGCGAGAAGTGCGCGGGAACTTCGCCTTCGAGTTCGAATTTACGATTCTTCGCCGGCGAAGATAACCGGAGATAAAGTGTGCCGGAGTGCGCGGAGTTATGAGGCCGGGCGGAGGCATTCAGTCGGCGGGATAGCGCCGCGAGAACGCGCGGTGCACGTGTGTGTCCCGCGTGTGCATCGCGGTGGCGCGTATATATATACATATATATATATATATATATATATATGTATATATATATATGTATACTCACGCCCGAGCGCGTAGGTAGGTAGCTAGGTCGCTAGGTAGGTGGGTTCGGGTGTGGAATTACTGCGTTCGCGTATGTACTTCTCAGGCCCAAAGGTTTACAGCCTGCCGCCGTGAAACGGCGCGGCGACGGCGACGGCGCGGCGCCGCGGCGCGGCGTATATGCAGTAAAATTTAAAACCCGTCGATCGTTCGTAAAAATAGCTGACGAGTCGTTACCGCTTATCATGCCGTCGCGTCATACACGGCATAAAAGGATTTGCCGTTTAACGCGGCCGTTATATGTATGTGCGCGCGAATGCGTTTCCACAGCGCGACCTGACCCGGCAGTAAACTCGTCGTTAAGCTAGACACCACGTGTTCCTCCTGTTGCTTCGATATTCAATTTGAGCGACGCTCCATTTCGAGATACTGAATGCAATTGACACGCTTATAGTCTGAAGTTACGTCGGGAATAAATTACACGCATAATCGCGCAAATTGATTGTAATGACGGTGCCTCCGCTGCGAATGCGCGCAGTAATATGTTCTTCGACTGCGCGTATTAGTAGATTAACTACCAGTACGTTGTAAACATACACGTACATATTTATTTTTAATTATATTTAATATTTATAGGAGCTGACTTAGAAATATGTAGAGCTGTCCTGTAAACTTTGTTTCTAACAAGAAAAATGGATTTATCTCATAATTAAAATAAAAAGCAACATGGAATATGTATGCTCATTTTAACGAATTATATAATATAAAAATAATCGTAATTATTAAGAATATCCAATCTTTTAACTTTACTAGTTTCTTCACGGTCAGGTTTGAAATTTTCGTAGTACGAAGAATCTCGACGCTTGCTTGATCAGCTGATCAGATCAGCCTCGGAGTCTCGATATTTCAGTGAGACTTAAAACAAGTGTTTTCCTTTAAATTTTACAGAAAAGGGAAAAAATTCTAAATCTCACTGAAATATCGAGGCAAAGATTAACTTGAAGATAGTCGATATTCATTGAAATTTTCCGTGCTGTTTGAAGTCCGGCTATTTAAAAATTTTGTAAAATCACAAGATGGACCATTTTTATACTTATGATTATCTTTATATTGTAATTGGTCAATTTAATAAAATGAGTACACTTTCCACGCTGCTTTTTACTTTAGTTATAAAATAAATTTTTCTTAGCAACAGAATTTATGGTAGATTAAGTACATTACGTATTTAGATGGTATTGCCAATCCGTAGATAAATCGCGTTTCTAGATCAATACGAAGTGTCGACTTTTTAAATTTTAATTAAAATGGATATTTAATTTGACAGTTATATATATATATATAAAGACGTTTAATATATTTAAATGAGCCGACGGACAGGAAGTCCGATAAATTATCGGAAAAGAAAAGTCACCCGTAAAATCGAAGAAGAAAGAATACCTACGTCTGGATTATCATATCCGGAAATTTTTCGTTAAACTGAATTTCAAGTATCGCGTTCTCCACTTCGCAGTTCCGCATCACGATAACAATTTGCAAGTGCCCCCCGGGTCTCGTATTACCATTTTGCATGAGATGTATGGATTCCGTGCAGAAACTAGACGAATACAAATCCTGAATGATGACGGCGTACCGTTACATTAGCGCGATACGTGGACGGGCATCATTACGTCCGTTCCTGCAACGTCGTGGACGGTCGATCGCCGGGAATGATAGAGGGCAAGGGTGCTTCCTCAAAATGCGTTATTGCCGTCTCTCGATCGCTATCCCCCTCCCCCTCCCCCTCCTCCCCGTTCCCCTCCCCTGCCCCCCTCCGCCCCTCTGTCGGGCCCCGGAGTAATAGAGAGGAACCTCCTGCAGTCAGCGGGAGTCTGACCCCGGATCACGACTTACGAATAATAGCCAAGAGCGCGCGCGGGGTTCGTCTATCCCCGGCCCCGTGGATGCATCGATCTTGCGCCTACTAACTCTCATCCTTATAAGTCGCATGCCAATATCCCACAGTCCAGGAACTCATTATCCTGCGTCTGCCTCAAATCGCCCACGTCCGAAACATATTACGTCTCAGCGTATATATATGTATATGTGGCGTCGTGTGAAAAGGTCGAAGGCCAGAGACAAAATTCTTATCGGGCGTCGCGTACACGATACCTTCCTTTCGCTTTCCCATGCCGCGTACCCGTTGTGCGCGTACATGTTTCCCACGTCCATTCTCTTTTCCCGTAAATTCGGTTTCCACGTATAGTTTATTAAAACAAACAGTTTTTTTTTTTCAGGCTCTCCAGAAGGCTCGCTCGCGCGGCATGTGTACTTCATAATGCTTACGCGCGTTTAACAACCGGTTTTTAAATACTTTAAATAAACGCATAATTTCTCTTAAGGAATTCAGCGTTGAAGAATTTTAATAAACTAGGAGATACTTTTTAATGAATAAGACGTACTCTATTCGATAAATTCAATAATTAGTATAATTCCTGTTTTTAGCAAATTCATCGAATTCTTATCGATCTTTGATAAAATATCTCGATTTGTATAAAGAAAAGGATCGATCAATTGCACGAATATAGATATTAGAAATTGTAATATTACAAACATTACTAGTAATTTAAGGGGACGGTAAGGTTAATTCGGTGAAAAAAAGGCAGGTTTTTAAGAATTTTTTTTGGCGATACAGATAGTGTTAGTTTATTCAGTCAATTTCCATATAATAATGCAACATTTGAACAATATTTTTCTAAATTTTCATTGCAAAATATTGAAAATTGAGCGAATGACAGTGAATCTCCGGAGGCGCCTCGAAAAAA
>NW_012026845.1:89547-93537 GCF_000956235.1 Wasmannia auropunctata | reverse complement strand
ATTATATGGAAATTGACTAAATAACCTAACACTATCTGTATCGCCAAAAAAAATTCTTAAAAACATGCCTCTTTTTTCACCGAATAAACTTTACCCCCCCCCCTTAATAAATTTAGTAATATAATTTAGTAATATAATGTATATTTTTGTAGAAAATTGTATTTAGGTTCTACGAAATCAGTCTATAAATTTATAGCCTTTCGATTTATTTTAATTTTATGACGATGCAGTTATTAACGATAAATCTTAATTTATGGTAGTAAACATTAATAATTTTAATTAATGTACACGGATTTTCTTTTTGTAATATGAAATATCAATTACTTTTTAGCGAGCAAGATACATACATGAAATTGTAAATTTCTATTTAAAAATAGAAATAACAGTGGCAACGATAGGAGATGCGTAAGATCCGGCCAAGTGGAGACGTACTCGATTAATGTAACGTACGAATTCGAGTAATGTATAACGGATGTCGCTGAATTTTATTTTATTTTTATATAGACACGCGCCAGGTCACGGCGACGTCGGGACGTCGGGACGTCGCGCTGATTTCTCAAGCGCGAACATCGCTATACATATGTATAGCTTTGGCTATCGCGTTTGGCTGCAACATCGCGAAAATTGCATTCTCGTCAGAAGATAAAAAGAACGGAATCACGAGTGGAAAACTTGCAGAAGACGGACGGCGCGCGGCATCGGGGCGAGAGCACTTCGCCCTCTCTGATGGAATTTCTTCGCGGGCCAGCGACAAGCCAGTATCACAATAGATCTTTGTAGTTTCTCCGGCCATGTAATTTCACTCTGGCTGCGGGATCATTCACCCGTCCGCAGAACCACGGGGTGAGGTGATATTACGCGGAATCATCGTTAAACCTCTATCATTCTACGGGTGAACAATCTCGGAGGCTCGCGCGGACCGGCACTTCATCCTTTATCAAGGGAGTGATCGATCTCATTTTCTCTCAATTTCACGTCGGTTGGTAATGCACTCGCGTACACGCACGTGCAAGCGCCAATGCTCTTCTCTTTCAACGAGATTGCCGTGTAGATGTTCAAGTGGGGTCGATTCAATAAAAATCACTTTTCCGCATCGCGCGAGTATCGAAGGAAGGATCGTGAGATTGGTTGCTGAGCCGCTTGCTGAGCGTTGGAAAAAAAAATAAAAGTTGCCTTCTGATGATAGCTGGACTTCGAATAATAATGCAATTAATTTTCTCTGCACTCCATACATAGCGGTTATATATACTCATCAACGTTTGCAGTTATTAACGATAAATCTTAATTTCGTAAACGTTAGCGATAATAATTTTAGTTAGTATACACGCGGCTTTTCTTTTTGTGATGATCAAATATAAATTGCTTGTTAGTAAGCGAGAAATTTATTGTTGATTGAAACACAGTTAACAAACGAGTTTTTCAGTTTAAGGATCTAATATTTTATGAATTAATACATTGACAATCAAGGACAAATGAGTCAAAAGCTGGATATTGGAACCAATAACATTTATATTTCGAAAAAGATCCAGACGTTTCGGCTTACATTAAGCCATCTTCAGTGGATCGATCACAATTACAATTTAATTTAATATAAAATCACATAATTAAAAATGCAGAATTTTTATTATTTGTCATACATCGCAATTGTTGTAGATAAAAATTAAAGTATATTTACGCTGATTATATGCTTTAATTTTTGTCTACAATTGCGATGTATGACGAATAATAGAAATCCCATGCGTTTTTAATTATGTGATTTTATATTAAATTAAATTATAATTGTATCGATTCACTGAAGATGGCTTAATGTAAGCCGAAACGTCTAGATCTTTTTCGAAATGTATAAATGTTATTGGCTACCAATATTCAGCTTTTGGCTCATTTGTCTTTGTCAATATATTAATTCTTAATTTATTGAGCCTAAATTGTTACTTTAATATTTTATATTTAAGTCTCTTTTTCTCTCTCCTTCGCGCGCACGCGAGCGCGTTATTATATCGCGCATTATTATATATCAGTAATAACGATCAGCAGAGTTTCTTTTGAGTTTCAGCAAATCCAAAGGATCAGTTCCGGCCTTGGCTGCGGACTGGAGAGATCGTTTGATATCTCAAAGAGGATATTGTAGCAGAACGGAACGCGGCCGAACAGAATTTCGCGATTTTACGCTCGGCCGCGGGATTGCAGTCGTTACGCGTCCCCGCTTGAATAATACCTATACGAGTGGATATCGCGCTCGCCGAGCACTTAGTCTGGTCGCGTCTGGCGAATAAAGAGCACAGTTACGCACATGAATGTCTCGGTGTAGGATGAAATACCGCCCTGTTATCCGACCCGCGCAAGTCCCTCCGCATCGGACGCGAGAGTAAAGTTGCAAGGTGTATACTTGACGCGGGCGATAATTTCGTCACGGGATCGCGCGCGCCTTCTCTTCCACATCACGGTGATATTCCACATTCTATTCCCGTTCGGTCGGAACGTATACATACGCGACGAGGATCGTTTGATTGCCGGTTAGAACGCTGTCTGTAAATGAAGTTTCTTTATTGGCGCGGTCTCGGTCACGCGAGGTGATTACGCTTATATATTCATTTAAAAATCCACAGTCGTATACAAAATACGGCAGTCCTAATACTCCGTGCCGAACGAGTAATAAAAAGAGAAGAAAGAGGAAAATTGCGGGGATAAAAGGTCACTTCTTGACTGACAAAATATGTATATTAATAACGTTAATCCGATGCCGGCGCGGCACGCAGGTAGCAGCAGCTACCCCCCCAATCATATTCCGGCATACGCGACTCCCGCGGCGTAATGCAACCTTGTTGCATTGAATAACCGCGGGATCCCGTACGTGCACAGCGGACCGAAACGTCGTCGCGCCGCATGTAGCCATATATTCGCCTCACGGCGTCGCCCACGGCATTATAATCCTGACACGCGCACAAATTTCCTTGCGCTGCACCGTCTGCCTTCTGCAAGCTCGCGGATGGAAGTTTTTCCGTTTCCAGGGGAATGCTATACGCTGCAGGTACGCGCGATTGCGCTCTCGACTCTATGCGGGCCGTGCGGGATTAAGGATGCGGTCCCCGCACAATGCCCGGCGCCTTACGGCGGCGTATTTTAATATTTATCAATGCTCGTAATTTTAAGATTACAGATCCTCGGAGAGTTCATCCTTTCCGTTACAAAAGATGTAAACCGAAACATTGTAGAACGTTGAATGCTTAATGAAAGCGTATATTCAATTCACGAGAGACCGTCCTCCGTCGAGGATTTATAACGAAGTTTCTTCTACGGCGCGGAAAACGTTTTTGCAAATTAACTTGTTCTTATACAGTATATCATATGTTTCTTGAGTACGGTATAACCGCCGCAGTCACGCTCGTTGCAAACAGCAATTTAGTATGCAAAGGGTATTGGGATAGAGCAATTCGTAGTTAATTTACGTCGGACATGGAACTGCAGCATTTATGCGGCAGCATTGAACGTATTCCACAAGCGGAGTATTATTATACATGCCGGGTAACGGCGGATCGACTAGTTGATTTACGTGATTTTCACTTGTGAGCGGATACGCATTTATATGCATTCGCGTCGATTGCACGACGCGTGACAATTTTCTCCGGGCTTGACGTACTGCGACTGCCACGTTTTTGGCGCCAATAATGAAATATATGTCCTTAATAGTAGCCGCGGAAAGTAACGCGGAGAATCGACATTGTTCTTCGATTGAACTGTAACAGCGAATTCGATTGGACGCACTCAGTGTTAATTGGACAATGAGGTTGCGACACTTTTTTTCAGTGAATTTACGAATGCGTAAACAAACATGTTATATACAGGCAGGGCTGGGCATATTTCAAATACTTGTATTTGAAATACAATATTTGAAATACAATTTGTATTTTGTATTTTGTATTTCAGCGGCACACATAAAAGTATTTTGTATTTTGTATTTCAAATAAATTATTCAATGTATTTTGTATTTCA
>NW_012026845.1:88172-89527 GCF_000956235.1 Wasmannia auropunctata | reverse complement strand
AAATAAAAACTTAAAAGTATTTTGTATCTCAAATCAAAAGATTGAAAGTATTTTATATTTTGTAATTCAAATACTAAGATTCCTAATATTTTGTATTTTGTATTTTAAATACTTTAATGGTGTATTTTGCCCAGCCCTGTATACAGGGCGTCCAATAAATCACTTGCAATACTTCGGGAGGTGATTCGAGACTCAAAAAGAAGGAAAAACGTTTATATAAAGTAAGTCCGAAAATAAGTCGTTTTTGAGTTACAACTACTTTTATGTTAAAAGAATTGTAATTTATTTTTCATAATCATAATTATAATAACAATTATAATTTATAATAATAATCATTTTTAGTCACAATAATTTATTTTTGAACTCAGGATTTATCACGTAGAGGCATAGTTCACTTGGCATCCCTATTTTGTATTTTTTTTATTTTTAACATTAATTTTTTTTAATTTCTCGATATTTGTAAATACGATTACGTTATTTTTAGAATGAAGGATAAATATAGACAGCTATTTAAATTGAATTAAATAATAAAATGTTCCAAGTGACCATTTTCAGCACGAATGCAAAACCATAATTAGTCTTTTAGCAAATTTTGAACTCTTTGAAAAACATTTAGATTCATCCGAACTATTATAATTAATATTCGATTAACCAAACTTGATTTAAATACCTGTTTATATTTATCCTATATATTCTGAAAATAATGTAATCGTATTTACAAATATCGAGAAATTGAAAAAAAGAAATAAAAATTAAAAATTAAAAAAATTGAGAACAGGGATGCCAAGTGAACTACGCCTCTAATTGTAAGTGGTGAATCTTGAGTACAAAAATAAATTATTGTAACTAATTATGATTATTATTATAAATTATGATTATGAAAAATAAATTACAATTTTTTTAAACATACTAGAACAAAACAAAGCGCGCGCTTCGAACGTGCTATTTATATTCACTATCCCTGAAACATAACACACCACGCAAGCACGCACGCACGCACAAATACAAATATGAAAATATCATATTATAATATCTCATTACTTTTATATATCTCTTACATATATTTCATGTCCTATCTAAAAAGAGGTTAAGTCGATAACCTCCATTTCTTGTCTTATTTTTTTCTTTTAGATATCAGTTTTTGTTTAACAAAATATTATAATACTGCTAACAATATCTTTTATAATCAACAGATATGTACAAACATGTTTTTTACAATGATTAAGAGAAAAAGGAATTAAGGGAATAAAATAGCGGTAGAAGGAAAAAAAAGTAAGAGTTTTGAAACGAAGAGAATTAAGGGGTAACACCACTGTAACGGCCCAAAAAATTGCACTTAGATCGGAAGAGCACAC
>NW_012026845.1:87676-88152 GCF_000956235.1 Wasmannia auropunctata | reverse complement strand
TCTCACATAACTTAGAAATCAATAAGCAAGGTATTATGCACTACTCTCTCGACAGGTTTCCACCTGGAGCCGTTTCGGAGTCGCCCGACTCGTTCGGTACACAGCTCGGAATTTCGATGAAAAAAATTAGTTTCACGTATAAAAGTTTTTCCTCGTATTCTACAGGGTTCAAAGGATTTTTTAAGCCCAAAAAAAAAATCGATTTTTTGAAAATTTTACAGTGGTGTTACCCCTTAAATTCATTGGTCTTTTATAAAATATTACACAGATAATATTACATAAGTACATGTTGCTTCACCTTCGTGTGTTACATACATAATTGTCAGATGTTGTGTCTAATTATCACAGCGAATATAATTAGACACAGCATCTGACAATTACGTATGTAACACACGAATAAGTGAAGCGACATGTATGTAATATTTTATAAAAGATCAATGAATTTAATTCTCTTCGTTTCAAAACTCTTACTCTTC
>NW_012026845.1:77094-87031 GCF_000956235.1 Wasmannia auropunctata | reverse complement strand
ATATATATATATATATATATAGAAGGGAAAGTAGTTATAACTCGGAAACTACTTCCGGACCTATGTTTATATAAACTTTTTTCCTTCTTTTTGAGTCCCGAATCACCTCCTGAAGTATTGCAAGCGATTTGACTGGGCAACCTGTATAATTAAAATGATTACCAAATGTTAATACTAACATCAAATTATATTATTTATTCAATATTATTTGAGAAACATTATTGGAATGTTAATAACCACGCGTTCACAAACTCACTAAAAGAAAAGTGTCGCAACCTTATTGTTCACGAGTGTACACTGTTCTAATCTCAATGTAAAAGTGAAATATCTCTAATAAAATGCTCTATACTACTTTACCAAACAATACAATAATAAAGTACTGCTAAGAATTTCGTAGTTTAACCCGTATCTTTCTACATTTATATCAAACATACATCTTTACGTTGATTTGCGTATTACAACGGTTTTAATGTGCATTAAGTGCGTCGATCCAACCGAATTCGCTATACCTATGTATAAAGAAACGTGTTGATGGCGAACGTGAATTACAACGGGCCGCGACTTACACGGCTGTCGAACCGGTAGCCAGCGCCTTAATGGCGCAAGTTTCGCCGATCACGCAGGGGAAACGGACTGCCCATCGCGATTAACATCCGGCCGGGTTCCGATTTGCCACGCGTGTCGTTGTGGAGCACGCAACGCGGTTGCCGTGGCGGTAACCGTGACAGTATATCAGGGGATAATGGCGCGCTCGAATACTTTCGCCGAGGCATACAATTTGGTTATCAATCTTGCGTGTGCCGTAAGCCTGGCTCGTAATGGTAATGAAGAGTAGCTAGATTAAGTGTCATTAGAAAGGGGCGGGATCGACGGGGGGCGAAAGAAGCGTGTATTTAACTGAAATACGCGCTTATCGGATCGCGCGAATATAATGGACATTTATCATTACAGTGAGAAAATAGATTGTGGCTTTGATTAACGGCAGGCGTCTTGTATTTCTTTTGACGTTCGCGGACGTTCTGCAGGTTTTCATCCCTCACCTACCCGTGTAACCGCGGCGTGCGTATGTCTCGGAGTAAATGTAAAACCGCTGTCGTGGCGCACGGCACCTCGGACGGACGTGGCTTCTTGTGCGTTCTCTCGTCGTGCGCTTCGTGACGGCGCGGCTTGGTTTTCAAACGGCTTTCATTAGAGTCTTAATTATCCGCCGCGCGTAATATTAAGTTTTCCAACTGTTTAGCGCGGCACTCCGCGGTTACGATGTAACGAGTTCGCGTTACGCAGTGATCCCGCGATTATTAAAGCCTGGGAAAAAGAAATGCGCTAATGGAGGCTGTAATTTACAAAGCTGCATGCTTGTCGAACGAAACTGGTCGCGGCTTAATTACACGGCTCGCAATGCCTTTTACACGCGCACACGCGTGATATACGCGCGCAGCATCCCTTCAGTGGGTTCGCTGTGACGCAATCCAGAACGCGCGAATGTTTTTATTCTTGCCTATGGCTATATATACACCATCTCGAGTTGGCTCTTAAGCAACTTCGTCACGTCGCTTTATTATTTTCTTAGAAATATTGATATTAAAACCCCTTGCCGGTTTCACGTCGTTCCCGTCGTGTAATGCTTTTATGATTGTCGCTATATTTATACCGGCGGACGGAAAGAGGGCAAAAAAAAAACGTTATTAACTATAGCGGCTATATAAATTCACTATATTAATGATGATCGTCAATTATATCTCTAAACCTAGGAAAGACAGAGGAAATCAATCGCGGTAATTGTGACACAGGGCAAATATATGACTGCAATACTCTTTCGAAGATGAAATTGCCGGTTATAATAATATAATTATTAAAATGCTAATAAATGTAATAAGATTTTAAAAGCAAAGTGTTTCACGAACTCGGACCGAAAAAATATTTCAGTTCAGTTACGGATTCAATTTAATAAAACATAGAATAACCTGTTTTGTTTTGATTTCGATTTCTTTAGCCAACGAAAAAGAATGGTATATCATTTAAATTATGAATTTTTTCGGTTATGATCACGGTTCCTAAATTATTCTTTTCTATACATTTTTTATTGTTTTCTTAAACAATGTAATTTTTTATAAGTCTTTATATTTTTATTATGTCTACATAGAATAAATTTGAAATGTCAAATTTACAAGAGAATGGCTAGCTAGTTACAATTGTTACTTATTGTTTAAAATGCATATATTGTAAAAATCAATACAAATTATGAAAATGTAAATAAACACGTCCTGCGCGTGCAGGATGTGTGTTTATACAATACATCTGATAGCTTAGTATTCGCAATTGTGTTCGTACAAAGCGCAAGTACAAAGGAGTATTCCATAATTTGGGATTTCTATTTTATCGCTCAATAAAGCCAAAATTAAGGAAGATTCTATACTGTATTTTGGCGAAATGTTAAGCCAACATATTTAGTACTTAGATTATTAAATATTTGATTACAAGCATCGTGACAAATCTGTTTTGTTGTATTGTGATATTTGATTATAAGCGTCGCAACAAGTCTGTTTTACTGTATTGTGATATTTGAATTATCCTCTGTAAGAGCGTGAGATGTTTTTTATTCATCTAATAGAATAGATTAATATCTAATATAGAGTATGTCATCGATTCTTATTATCAAGTGACAGATTTGTTCTTTGAAAGATTCTGTTATAAATAAGATCGTTCAATATATATATATATAGAATGCTTTTATAAAAAAAAACAGAGAAAAAAGTAAAAGAAATATATTTCTAAATATTTAAGGTTTACTAAATCTTGAAATAAGAAAGACAATTATTATTCAATTAAGTTGCGTTTGATGACGCCTATAAAATTTGTCGATTATTGTTTCCCTCAGAATCTCGTTCGTTTTAAAGCTCATTGTTACAATGACACACTTAAGAAAACATTTGAAATAAACGGTAAGACATTTAGCTTTTCAATGAATCCTCTATTCTTAAAAATATAATAATAGGATATTCTATTTTACAAACTGATATAAATTTATCTATGCGTTAATTTTGTTGATCAGTGTATTTTTCAATAAAATTTGAAACATAATAAGTTTAATATATGTATTAACAAAATGCCAAATTACGAATGAACTGTATTTATACTTTTCCTGCAATTTTCCTTCAAGCTGGTCAAAGTGTCCTGTCCCCTTAAATATGTATTAAATTTTTTACCCTATTTTCTGAACTAAACAATGGCAAGTTTACATTTTAGAATATCTTCTTGAGCCATTTACTATAAGAGAAAAATCTTTTAGCATCAAGAGGATACCGCTAAAGGACAGAATTTCTTTTTGGGGGGGGGGTGATGATAGAACATAATTCTAAATATTCTTTGTATTTATTAACTAATTAACTAAGATACAATGAGTATTTAGAATTATTAGTTAGTAGATATAAAGAGTATTTAGAATTATATTTAGAATTGATGTTTGATACCATCACCCCCCCAAAAAAAATTTTGTCCTTTAGCGATACCTCTTGATGCTAAAAGATTTTTCTCTTATATATGGCTCAAGAAGATATTCTAAAATGTAGAGGAATATCGAATTACTATGAGAATTTATTTTTGATTATAGCGCATGTGCCACTTCTTTGTAGATAAATACGCGTTGCTGAGGAATATGTTTACATGTAAAAATTTTTAGCTTATTGTTAGAGGAAATGCTTAAAGAAATTTTCCGCTTATAAGGAGAACATTTTTTTTGATAAATTTTTGATTGGGTGATAAAAAGGGCTAAAGTAAATATATAACTGTCATTATTTATTTATTTTTCTATTATTTGCATTTTAATATTGCTCTTAAATGATATTAAAATACTAATACTCTGCCGTTTTATAAGTGTTTTGATATATTCTGATATACTATTTGCATAATTTAACTTGCTAGTAGAAATTGTTCTATTTTAAATACATAAATAAAATAATTACCACGTTTTCTTTTTATTGTCTTATAACCAGAAAACCGGATCCCCCAGAAAATATTTTGGTTAAATTGAACAAAAAAATGGAATACCTGTTTCGGTTTCGGTTTCTCTTCAATGAAAAAAACTGGAGTCGTGTATGAGCTGTTTCTTCGGTTATGACCTTGCAACGTATGTCAAGGTAAAAGTGATTGAAGTAGACCTCTTTTCATCAGTTATATTATATACTCGTATTTATTTCGTTCTTCTATAAGTATAAGGATTTTATATAATTACTTTTTTACATTTTTTTATCGTTTTAATAAACAATAAAATTTTTTACGTGACTTTATAAATTTATTCTATGTAAGTTCAAGAATAAATTAAAAATGTAAAAACGATAACGATTGATTGATGAAATATGAAAAATATAAATATTGTAAGAATTATGACAAATCAAGAAAATGTAAATATATAAATATATAAATAAATAAGAAATTTAAAAAAGCTAAATAATTAATGGCAGAAATAATAAAATACTAATCACTGTGTATATGAAGAGAATATTTGTATGCTCGTCTTGATTTTCGTCTCTTTGATTTGTTATATTTGTGTTACAAAACTCTCCATTTGTTTCTTCTAAGATTTTTAAAAAATTATCTAATTGAAGATTTTATTTTAATTAATTTGAAATTAAATATTCTAATATCTTTTCTTAAAAATTTAAGATTCTACATACCACTTAACTTTAATTACTTTATCTTTAATAAACTAAAAATAAATTCAAATAGAAGCTTAATACAAATTCGCTTAAAACGGCAAATTAAAATCTTCAGTTAAAATCTAACGTTTGACTTGTCTCAAGTCAAATCGACCGATCGACTATGTTTCTCATATAAGTATATGAAGATATATGCGAAGATATGTGCACATCAAAATTTGTTAAAAAATAACTAAATATGATGATACACTAATACGAGAGACAAATACATGAAACTACTGACACCTTCGATCTGAGATCGATGGAATAGTCAGTCGTGCCTAAAGAACGAAGCGAGTACCTTTATGCAATTAATAATCTTTTAATATAGTCGATACTAGTTACAAAATTATGATCATCTTTTAATACCAGATGACTGCTTCCAGCCTGTTATCAACAAAAATATTAAAATTTTTTAAACTTGAGAAATTAATCGACATTTGTTTAAAAAATAATGATTATAATTAGGTTTGTGATAAAAAAACCATGTTTATTAAATATTATAATCTTATATAACATATTATATATAGATAAAACATTATGATAATAAAAATAATAAATTATAGATTAAAAGCCGGAAATGATTGAAAAAAAAGATAAATAAAAAATAATTTTATCGATCGGTTATGATTCCGATGTTATAAACTTTGTAGAAATTTGATACGATTAATAATATTTTGATTTATGATTTTAGTTCGTCTAAAGAAAGGGTAATTATTGGTTCCGGTTTTAGTTCGACTCTCTTTATGTCTGTTAAAATGTACCCTATAATTTAAGTCATTATAATTACATAGAAAGCATCGATGCATTTAAGCTTGTTAAAGGTGAACTTGATATTTAATTAAGGTGAAATTCTTTGTTTAATGAAATTGCTAAAAAAGCAATATATATGCTTGTTTATTACATAGTATGTGGAATCCGATAAATTTATTTTTCTTTTTTGGAATTTACTTGAGAAATACAATAACAGATTATACAATATTATGTTAATTTAATTTATGAACATAAAATGTATAAGTTTGTTTCAGACATAATCAAAATTCTCGTAAATTAGTTTTTAGTAAATTTTTATTAATTTAGAGATTATAAAATTGCTATTTCAAAGCTTATAAACATAATAAAGATTACTTGCAACAATATAATACATTTGACTATGAAATGGCTAGTTTGATCATTGGTTCAATCTCTTAGCGTTAATGAAATTGGTCGTTCGAGTATGAGCTTCAATCGCATAGCCATTTTATTGTAATGTTTTCGAAGCAGGCTGCAGTCGCTTCGGGAGTGATTAAAATCAATTTTCAATTGCTTCCGAGACGTTTCAATTATAAGAATAAGCTATAATTAGAATTTAATTTTATAAGATTTATATACAAAGCGGTGACTTTCAATGAATTATTTCGCAAAAAGGTGATTTTGTATAAACAAATAAACTCTTTGTAATTATTGAAAAATTACATACAAATATGTACATTATTATATTGTAGAGTAAACATAACGGTTATTTGCGCTAATTAGAATACATATTTATCTGTAGATATAAATAATTGTATAACACGATCAAGCAACTTTTGGCAGAAAACTCACGGAAATCGAATCATTTTCTAATATCTAGCGCAACCAACCGATTTAATATTTTCCAGCATTGTTCATCCACTTAGAAAGAATGTGTCAATAAAAAGCATTGGACTGTGTAGATAAGCAGCTGTTTATAAGGTACGTAGTTTAAACTTGGGGAATTCAAAATCGGATTTAAATATAAATTGTTAAATGTTGTATATTTTATTAGGATATCTTCCTATTTTATTGCTTATTCCTTTTACTAAATTACGAAACCGTATCATATTGATCGTAAAGTTTCTAACATCAATTATGTTAGAGTTTCGAGTACTGGTTGTTTTAGACTTTCAAGCATTAGTTGTTTTAAAGTTTTGAACGTCAGTGAGTGTAATGTTTCAAATATTGATTATTTTACCGTTTTACAAGTTAAGTATTAATCTCACAATTCATACAAATGTAAGAAGCTTAAATGACTTTTATTTTTCATTTATTGCATAAATTATATTCATTAAAAATTTATGCATATATGAAAAGCACTTCTTTTCTTAGTTATTTACATATTCAATATTTACAGAAAGTGAAGGCAATTTTAATTATCCGTTCTTGTATATAAGAAGAGTTTGATTATCGTCGGAAAGTCTGCACGCGGATTCATTGATGAGGCCGCGTTCTTACAAAAGCAAGCGGTCTACCTTGCTTTTATCCACAATAATCGTTGGCGTTTATCGAAGGAGTATCGTGCCGGGACAAAGAGCACGGATTCCGCTACGTTTTACAGCGTAAAAATATCCGGTCGATTTAGCCGCCCTTCTCCTTAGCCGATGGCCGCTACCGCCGCGAGATCTCGGTCCGACTGGAAAATTGCAATAATAACGGTGATTTCGCGTCCATTTGTCCGCAATGAGTGCACGTTGCGCGGAGCGCGGCGGTCGTGTTCACGGTTAGTAAATACCCGGCTGGTGTATATAATTTTCCTCGTGCCACTGGAAGTGCTCGGTTACCTCCTCTTTTTTTTTCATCCACTCCGCAAACTTTCCTGGACGGACCATGCGAGGAGCCGCGAGCATTCTCAAAGAAATACTAACACTTCGATAGATAACGAGCATACGCGCCGAGGAATTCTGATGTAAGAAAACCTCATAGGCATATGATTTGTGCCGATGAACGCGCTCAGATCGTACATACTTACATTTTTTTCCCGGCTTCCCGCAAAACCTCCCGGATCACGCACGGGAAAAGTGATTAACTTATGATAAGTATTACAGCTGACCGAAGCATTCGGTATGATAAATGTCTAAACTACACTTATAACAAAATTGAATTAATGCAATAGTATCACGCAACGGTTCTATGAGTTCTATATCCATGGCTCTCATGCCATCTCTGCATGTATTGCAAAATGATACAGTAACTAAGGAAAATTAGGGGGAGGGGCAAATAGTGTCACTTTAAATTTCTCCTTTTTTCCGCGTCTATTTTTATATCACTACTCGTCGTTAATAGAAAGACAGTTCTCAAACATCTAATAATCTTCTGAAAAAGCCGTAAAAATCAAAAGCCAAATATAGCTAGCGGAGAAGTTTAAAATTTTGCATTCGTGAAATAAGGTAAAATCTGAAATATAAGGTAAAATCTTTTTTGAAGTTATATATTTGAAGTTATATTTTTTTAATTACTGAATCGTTGAATGAGGTCTAACCTATTCTATGTCGTACGGTACTTTTTTCCTCTATTTTGATATCATTCCTATGTTTGTATATTAATTTTATTTCTCTCAGTAAAGTTTTAAAAGAAAAAGTAGCTCCTGGGGCAAATAATGACAATTTTTAGTTGGGTAAATAATGACAAGTCAAAAAGCTTTTTTAATATTTCAATATAATTTTTCTAATTCATTTGGGATAATATTAGAGATTAGTTACAAGGCAAGATCCAGAATAAATGTGATTTTCAATAAGAAATACTAGCAAATAATGTTACTACTATTATTTATTAATAAATAAAAATTTACATATGGTAGAGTATAGAAATTAATATAAATTACCTTATCAAAATGTCAAAGGAAAGATCTATTAGGAGCTAAAAATTATGTATTTTGTAATTGTCCCATAGGCTGTTACTATTTACCCATAGGGTGAGGCAAATAAAATGACAAATGTAGGTTTCAGTTTTTAGGAAAATCTAGCCCGTATACGTAACTTATGGAAATTCTAATTAAGTTTTTTGTATATTTGAAAGTGGAAAGTACTATTTAGTGAAAAATCATATCTTGTAAACTTGAAATTAGCTTGTAGGGGAGAGAGGAAAAAATCCGTCACTATTTGCCCTCCCCCTTCCTTTACTTATTGCATCAAATAAATTAATGTCGATTGACTTAAATTACTGTTTAAAAATTTTTTAATAATTTTTCTATAAAATTTACGCTTTGACTCCGTATAAAGCATCTATATAACCAACAAATTTTTAGTTTAGTGAATATATATGTAGGTAATAAATATGTAAAATAAAAAAATAAAGCGTGATATTTTGATCGAACTAAAAGAAAAAGATTGAGTTTGAAAGGATTGCAAAATTATATTTTTAATATAATTTTTTCGATAATATATTAAATTACCGTGTACGCAATTTCGTTTTTTTTTTAAATTCGGCTTTATTAAATATCGAGCGTACGTTGTAACGAAGTTTTCCACCGAGCTCGCATTGTACCGTGAAATTCAATCTGTTTTATTAAACTTTTTGTTGGAAACTGTTTCGTTTTTCGTTGCATATTCAATCCTATTTTGTACGAACGGCTTCGCTCCTATACGCGCTCTGTTGCGAAAGTCCCGTAACGATAAATCGAATCTCCTCAGACTCGCAATTAGATGACTGGATAGGGAAATGCTTTGAGGTATCGAATGCAATGTAGGTACCCGATACTTGCGAGCGACAATGGGAATAACGGTCGGCCGTAGATCTCGCTTTTGTCTCTCGATCGCGGCGAGATGTGCGGCGTACCCGTGTACAGTATACGCACACCACCTACGCGCGCGCGATATACACGCTCAGACGAGCTGTCGTAAGTGCGCGATAACGCAAATCCGTACATGGTATATACTGGCTGCGAACGAACGCGGAGAGAGCGGAGAGCCCATTCGGGCGTGTTCTCTCGGTGCACCCGCGTATTCGTTGAATTCCAATTTCGATTTGTATTCCAGCCACGTCCGTGCGCTCTCTCATCCAGGGAATATCTCTCGGTTGCACAGATTGTTTCCGAAGCGCGCCTTGTGCCCCTGCATGCGCGATTGGCCGCGTGTATAAAGTAGACGTGCTGCGTTACGATATACGAACGTCATTATTCCGCCAAGAGGTACCCGTCCTTTTTCGCGTCTTCGTTAGGAAAGGAACTCGCGTATATCCGCGCCGGAAGGACGGCTAAACCGAGGGGGGGAGGGGGGAGAGGGGGAGAAGCCGCTGAAACAGAAACAGTGAAAGAGAGGAGATAGCATCGAGCAAATTGTGTTCGTTTGTCTTCTTGTATCTCTCGCGCTGTCGTCTATTTGGCAATTTCTTGCGATCGGACATCGCGGAGCGCATGATTCGTTAATAATTGGCTGGTGCATGTCATAGAAGAATGGTCGCTCGCCGATTCTTTTTACATATATATATAATCACATAAATCGCGAAACATTTTTTCTCCCCCCCTCCCC
>NW_012026845.1:43514-76981 GCF_000956235.1 Wasmannia auropunctata | reverse complement strand
CCCCCGGTAGAGAGATATAATAACAAACGTATAAATTACAGTCGCACACAGATTTATGTATAATGGCTTGATAAATGGATCGTGTTTCTTCTTATCCGTATCACCGCGGCGAGTGCGTTCCATTTGCGAACGCGTGCGGCGAGGAGTCGCGCGCGGCATGACGCGACGCGCGATGCAAATAGATAGCCACGAGCGTAGCCGGGGGGGTATCTCACAGACAAATCTCCGGAATCGCGATCGAAGGCCATCGGCGGGCTCGTAAATCGCGCTCTCTCTTTCTCTCTCACCTCTCGTCGAAGGTGAGCGCTCCGCGCTCCGTGTATACGTGCGAGGTTCGCGAGCCGCCGCCGCGCGGACGAGCCGTTCCGCTTCGGGGGCGAATACGGCACGGGCACGCTGCGCGCATTTACGCACTTCTATACGGTGCGTATACGTTGCGCGCGTCCGCTCGCACGAATTACGAGCCGCGCGCGCATATGCAACGCGTGCGTATGTGCGAGAGCACCGCGCAGCACTCCCGCCGCGGATTATACGCGCGTGCATTTACGAGCGGCCCGCCGCGCGCGCGCGCACGCACGCACGAATTGCCCGGAGCGATGGAGATTCTATCGTCTCTCGCACATGCGGATCGCATGCGTCTCGGTGGCGAAGCTGCAAATTGAACATCTGCCGTCTCGTCCGCACGAATGTGCGTACGTGTCGTAAAATCCTAATTTTTATCGCAGCGCCCTATACGTAACGACTGCGAAACGCGGCCATTAAAATTGCTATCCGACTCGGTTGTCCCTTTATGGTACTACCGATGAAAACCCATCGCGATGGCTATTACATTTTCAATGCGGGGTTCAAGGGATTGTTTTATTCGTTTCGATCGTTCATCGCGCGATAAATCGTACAGTAAACTGTTTACGTACCGCTCATCTATTTTAGAGGATACCCTCAACTCAAGCTTATTTTGGATCAAGGCTGGGCAAAATACACACATTAAAGTATTTAAAATACAAAATACAAAATACTAGGAATCTTAGTATTTAAATTACAAAATATAAAATACTTTAAATGTTTTGTTTTGAAATACAAAATACAAAATACTTTTAATCTTTCGATTTGAAATACAAAATACAAAATATTTTTAAGTTTTTATTTGAAATACAAAATACTTCTTTAAAATACAAAATACTTATTAATTTAATCTTTCAATTACAATAATACATAATATTAAACTCCCCGCTTCAACAGGACCCTTTCCACTTTTAGAGAGAGAGAAAGAAAAATTGTTTTACTCTTTTACACTCTTTAACTGTCCTGTATCAACACGAGAAATCTATTTATTAATGTGAGATTATGAAATTTGATTCTGATGACTTGATATTGCTTGAAACTTGACGAAAATAATTAGTGCCATATGAGAAAAATTTAAGTTACTATTAATTGTTGTCAAGAATTTTTATCAATAATTTTTTTAGTATTTCAAATACAAAATAGATTGAAATTATATTTGAAATACAAAATACAAAATACTCTTATGTGTTCCGCTGAAATACAAAATACAAAATACAAATTGTATTTCAAATACTGTATTTCAAATACAAGTATTTTTTTTCTTTTGCACGTAAGACTTTTCTAGTTTTAATACTGAGTAATAATTGCGGACAATCTAACACTATTACATTTCCCAAATGAAACAATTTCGAATCTATAGGGTAATTTGAATAGTGGGGTAACTTTGATAACAGTAAACATTTGCAAGAATTTCGGAAAAATAAGAGATTTTTAAGATAAAGAAAAATAAGAGATTTAAGAAGATATATTTCATTAGATCAGACATTGATCTAATGAAATGTATCTTAAAATCTCTTATTTTTCCAAAATTCTTTGCTTACTGTACATTATCCAAATTACCCCACTATTCAAATTACCCCGCTGTACCTTACATGAATTTTTTACCTTTTTGGAGGGAGGAATTTTTGAGACTCTCCTTCTAAATTTGTCGATTAAAACATTTAATACGCTTTATATTATATGGATATTGGGTGCGCTCTGTTTTATACGTAATACGTACGACGTATCATTTTACTGAATATTTAAACGAGAATGAAATTGATACATTATACGCATAAAACGGAACGCACCCATTATTAGCGTTTTTATACATATATTGGCAGTTCCATACAGAGATTTTGTACGGTAGATATTAATTGCTGTAAGTTACGGCTGAATTAACACGGAGATTGTATATAAGAGAGATTCCGCTGTCTATTAACGTTCGAGCAAAGCTATTGATTATCTCTTGAAACGGAGAATGCGGAACGTATTCTCCAATTGAAAGCATACGTTAAAAAGGAAACACGCATCTCGTACGTATGATAACAGTTAGGCGCGAGGTCATGTCCGTGGTCGATTTTTTCCTTTATTACGATACTCTTCGAGAAATATCTTCTACAATAAGAAGTCGATTTCCGCAAAATTTGATATAAGTATAAACACGCTGTTATTATGAAATTCAGCACTTATATTTCCATTTCATAAAATTCGAATTCGAAAAAGCTGAACTTCAATATGGCCGATGATCCTAAATTAATTGTATAGTAAAACATTTTGTGTTTATGTTAGAAACGATTCATTCAAGTTTGTTAAAATTTTGTGTTGACATTTTTAATATTCAAGTATTAATTTAACATAATGTAATTATGTTATTTAAATATTTTGTGTTAAATCGATATTCAACATTTCTTATGTTAGTATTATAATATAAATGACACAATTTATGAGTAAGTACAAATAACATAAAAATAATGCGTTTTAAACGAAATTTCTAATATAAATGAATAAAATACGTGTTAATTTATCATACCATAAATATTAATTTTATTAAAAAATATGCTTCCACAATTTGCTGTTTTATTACCACAATTACAAATTGTGTCAGTATTACATTTTTTATATTAATATTTTAATATAATATTTGTGTTATTTTTTAATATATTCATCTTATGTTAAATTAACAAAAAAAATGTAAGTGGACCTTATAAGATATGTGAAATGTGTTAAATATAAATCAAATTTTCCAACAGTATAATTTTAGTTTTACATATTCTTTAAAACACGTTGATTTTAAAGAATATGTAACGATATGGATAAAACAATAACGATATGGAACGATACGGATAAGATAGAAAGAACATTATTTAATTTTAAAAATTCTATTTGATACTTTATTTGTTATTTGATACAGGATATACGATATATGACTTTACGTGATCTTTTTTTAGTTTTCCAATACATTCTGAAAATTTTCAGATTTCAGCGATAAAAAACAGAAATGAAGATATATATTAAATAAAAATGCTGTGCATGATATTTTAAAAATGCAATACGATACCGTCGCGATTGGTCGTACTACATTCTACAACGTGCTTGCAATTGCGTGCAAATTAAAAAGCATTAGCGGAAAATATTCGCGGTTCGAATAGTAGACGACGATAATAGCACCTATCGGTTCGCAATGTATGCGGTTATATGGGAATTGCCGCATCGACAGTGAGATATAATTTTACTACAGCTCGCGCAGTTACCGCGATTTATGCCACAAGTAATTGATACAACACCGTCGACATATTAGCGATTTATAATACCGCCGATACGTAACAAATTCGCACAAATTATTACGTAGGGGAATGAGATTAGTGGCGCTGCGTCCGTCGGCCCGCGTCGTGCGAATTAATCTTTAACGGATCGGCGTGAACGGCGTCTTACTTTATGTAAAGCGAACGAAAACCGTTATAGGGGGGCCTTTACCCCCGAGAGACCTTAACGAAACCGCGCGAAAACAGCCTCATAATTATACGGTTGAGATTTTACTGTTACTCGCAACGCGCAATTAACGCGCGTGAGATTAGAACGCCATATGTTTCGTTTAGCTACCTGTTGGTAACTATTTGTCCGTAGGACATTTATTATAATCATCGGGGATGGCGGCTTTTCGCTCGTTGCGTTTTCCAGACATAAATCTTGAAACCTCAAACGAGACGCGATCAGTTATCAGTTGCGCTCAATAATATCTCAATTTACATCGGGGAATGGCCGCGCGTGTAGCGGTACCCCTTAAATTAGCGGGTGTTGCTTTAGCTATGCGATTATTGGACAATAAAATAGCGGAAGAATCGTTAATTGTCAAGTAGAAATCAATTAAACGGCTGGCCATTAATTGTGATAATGGCTCTCGAGAGCTCGCGATATTTCATTTGTATCTTCGCTGCGCGCTGATTCAGCGAAATTATTGTGCGAGTTATACTTTATAGTTTCGTGGGAAGCACGATCTGGATTCTTTTCCACGTCTCTTGTCCAGATATTTCTATCTGATAAAAAAACATTAACGTATGTGCGTGGCTAATATAATTGCGACATTGGATATCTGCGATCAATCGACTTTCCTGCTACTTCAGAATGTGAATCCATTTATGGAAGACGTAGAAAATAACGCACGCTATATCCGCTCCGGCTGAAGTAATAATAAATCTCTCTTATTATATCCTGATCCTATTATATCTCCTACTGCAAGTATCTGTATGTTAAATAAAAGAGGAGGCAAGCAGCGCGTTTAAAATAATTGAGACATCGAAATTTCTATCTGTTTGCATTTATATTTGCTTCAGAAATTTATTAGTTAATTATCTTGACTTATTTTTAATTAACATTGTCGTAACGAAGTGAGCATGTAATATATATTTCGTATGATCCTTGAAAAATTACCGTTTACAGATCTTAATCAGTGACATATTTCATATTTTTTTATTTAATTTTGGATGTTTTTTAATTTAGAAGAAAAACGAAATTATAGAAGCTCTATAAAAATATGTAAATACATTTATTTGTAGAAATTTAACTTTGCCATAATTTTGTCCATTTCTCTTATTTTTAATGAAATATGTCTTGATTTTTTTTGTAATGTGTTTTATACGCAAAACTATTTAATATTAATCACTTGCTTGCATCAGAGTCAAAAGTTAAACGATTTCTGTTCAATCAGCGCTTTTGGTAACGAGGTCATCACGTATCGGACAATGATGAATTGTAGGATGATCCATCGATTATTTTGTTTGATTTACACTACTACTCTCTTTTGTTCCGGAAGTTATTAAAGTGTCGGCTTCGCGACTAGATCGATGGATCGTTGTTTGCGTTCCCTGTGACATGCTCACTTTGTTGAAGAACAGTTAACATCTTGTCCGAGATTGCGGACAAGAAATCCCCGTGCGCCGCGTGGCTCTCAAATGAGTTTTTCCTTCACGCGACTATCCGCGTGTATATCCTGTATTTGCCACGATTTTGCTCGTTTTAAGCGATGCTTAACGGCACCAGCAACTGTCTCTGTTATTTACCAGCCGCCTGACATACGCGTGATGATCCATCATCGTGCGGATGTAAAATGTACTTGACGCACGCTATTCCGTAACACTGTGGAAAAAATTGTCAATTGCAGATTATTCGTAATTATAAGTAATTTAACGGAAAATTATTTCCGTGAAAATAGCGCGGCTTAAAATGGGCTTCTCAATTTTCGGGAGTTTTCAATTTTCAATAAAATAAGTAGGAAGTCTCTTACAGGCAGAGAATTTTCTGCGTCTTCAAGCGTCTACAAATATCCGATAAATGTATTTTTAGCGTAGAAATGTAGGTCGTTTTATATTGTCACGTTTTTTGAAATTGTGAAGTGTATTTGACTTTCTTTATACATTTCTGTTTATTTTACATTTGCCGTTCACCATTTTTCATTTCCGCGAACTTAAATTCCGTGGAGGAGCCAACAAAAATAATGAAGTAATGGGTAAAGAGAAAAAACGATGTTTAATGCTTTCATTTTAAACGTGTACTATTTCACCTCGTGTGGCGCCAGTCTGTATTTTTCTTTTCGGTATTTCCGTATTCGTGGCAGAAACTCTCGCGAATACCAAGCTGCGTTTACTGTTTACTTTACAGTCGTGTGCATTCTATGTTGCATTTCCAAACTATTGTAGTACGCTTTCCGCGTTACACGAAATCGATTTCAATATTAATAGCGCAATTCTTTACTTTTATTTACGTCGGCGCAGATAATCGCGTTATCGTTCGTGAATCAATTGCACACACATTGGCACATTGAATTGTATACCTTCGCGATGCGTTACGAGTCGATTACAGTACATCCTCGAGCAAGAATAATTGATATGTTTGTATAAGATTTAGCCGAAAATTACACGTTGGAAGATCCCGGCCGCGATTTACGAGGTGAAGGAACGTTTCCGCCCAATTAAATGCAAATTAACTGGCGCGACGATTTCTTTTTTATCTCTCGCGCGATCGCTCTCGTATTTTATCCGAAACTATGCGCATAGCCCCGGATCGCATAGGCTGGAATAGTGACCGACTTGAAAGACAAATGCGCCGACACATTTGACGTGGTGTAATTATTATTATATTGCCAACCCGGCGGCAAGCCCGCCTGACATTATTTAGCCGCCTCTATAATTTAATGACCGACAACAATCGCCAAGCGGCAAGATACCCAGCTCATGTTAATTGCTTAATTATTTCGACTTCCTGTTGATACAAATCACACGACGCGCAAGAAGGCTATTAAATTTCAAGATCACGGCGACGCGATGACATACCTACTTCTCGTCGTGATCTTCGTGTTAAGGGAGTTTTATGAAATATATAGTTTTACAAAATATGAATGAAAAAGAACATTAAAAATCTAACATGTAAGAGAAACAATTTTTTATTATATGTTATTCTGGTAATTTTTAAATATATTAAAGTCACTGGTATAATTATTTTAATATAATATAACATATATTTTTTAATATATTTTTACATATAATACAATATATCAAAATTACTCTTATATGTACAATTTATTAAAAGATTTATTTAATTTTTTGTTTATCTCTCTGCGTTATTAATCTTTTGTATGTAATTTTTGATAATATACTGCACAATGTTAAAATCCATGAAAGCTGCATTCTAATGTCCGATATACATACACATATTTCGGAACACATAACTTAATATGTAAAACTCGTACGAGATGCGTACAAGATAGGAATCTTTCAATTTATATTAGAAGTCAATTCGGAAGTGAAAATCAATCGGATGCGGCGCGACTCGTTTTCGCACCAGCGACGCGAGGCGAAGCGCGCGATTCCACGACAGTCCCGCGCTCGCGAGGCACAAAACCTCGCATTCCAATTTTCTAGGAAGGCTCACGCGCGCGAGTCCATATCGAAGCACCGAGAGAGGCGCCCACCAATATTTTATTGCCGGCCGACAAACATGTTCTTTCACACACGCCGGTTTCGAGAACCGGAACGACGTTATCGCACCGAATCGCTCGGCGACACGCTCCGATCTTCTTGCTGCTCTTCTTCTCTTGGCTGTGTCCTCGAGAAGGAGATTCTTTTGCGAGAGGCTGACTGGAGGGGCAAGGACACTTTAATCCTCCTACCTTCGAGGTTACCTTCTCAAACAGGAAGAAGAGGAGGAGGAAGAGGAGAACGACAACGACGACACGACGACGACGACGACGACGACGACGACGACGATGCTTTAGAAGAGACAGACCGAGAAGAAGGAGGATGAGGTGGAAGAGAGATGCCTGATCGTCCAGGCATAATCGCGGCGGATGTAGCGAACGGGATGCGCTCGATGTAATCTTACTGGATGACGCCCGCATCTGCACAAAATCGCCGTTTGCTCGCGTCGTGTATCTGCTACGCGCATTATATCGCATTTGCATTTTGATCTCTGGTAAATTCTGGCCTTTTTCAACGACACGTTTCGAGAAGAGAAGAGGGGAAAAAAGAGAGAGAAAGAAAGGAAAAAGAGATCCGTTCCATTGCGACATTCCCTAGGCGAAAGCGCTTTGAACGTACATACGACATTAATCAACGATTTACACGCTGCTATGATGGGAGGTCGCCGGTATTTTTCGTTCCTCGCCGACAGAGTTTAACTTCGAATTTATCGCAACGAGATCGAGAAAGTAAACATTATAATTCACGGGCAATAATCGAGTTGGAGGAAGCGTTTCGATTAAAGTTTCTGTCCTCGGGGTCGGTGAAATAGCATAGATCGGGAAACTTACGGAGATTGTGGATTTCGGAGTAAACGCTTGATAGTAAGGATTATTCTCGCAGCGCGCAGCTGTGCCGTAGAGGTAGAAATCACTATCTCTCTCTCTCTCTCTCTTTCAAGAGTAGATATCTCCCGGCCTTTGTTATTCTTTTCCCGGCGGTGCCCTTTAATGAAAAGGCAAAGTTATTGTAACACGGTACCTAATTTCGTTTAATTGTATATTATTACTAAGGGGGATATGCTATCCGCGGAAATTTGCGAGCAGAGCGGCAAGAGTTAGTGGAAGCCGGGGCTGGTGCCAGATGATGTAGCTGCCTGAACGTAAGCCCGTAGGCATTCCGCTGGCATTTTATTTCGCGATTACCCCCGCGCGCATCATTAATTGAAAAATAAATTATCAAGTATACAACCGCGCACGTTCTCTCTGCGCGGCATCGATTAATCGTTCGATAACTAATACGCAAATAATGAGAAATAGAGGCCCGCATCGCCTTGGTGTATCCTCCTTTCTTTCTGCGCTCGACCCTGTTCTTGTTCCAATGCAATAAAGCCGTCGTAATTTTGTACCTCGGAATTAACTCTCTTACATGATTCGACGCGCCGCGAAAGGGCAAAGTTTAAGTATAAAGGCGGTACCACACTGAATTGTACCTTCGGTGAAATTGTGCGGGAGATCGCATACGCGGATGTTCGGCCATTAATTCGTTTCCGGTTAGGTTGGATGTCGATGCGACACGAATTAAAAGATGATGTGTGTTTAATGTTTCATGTGATAGATCACGCAAAAAGTACTTGCACGTATAGGTTTGTTTATTACGGATTCGTTTATGACACGGTTTTAATTGCATTGTAATGTTTAATTTACAACTAATCGAACAAAGCATTATTGGATATTGTCATTTAAAATTATTTACTTATATACCATAAATTTACGTGTGGCTGATTTATGTAATGAAACAAGATACACCCATTATATTGATGAAAATGTATTTGTTAATTTTCATTACGTTATGTTTATTGTGTTTTTTACATTTTGGTATGCATTAGTTTTGCAAAAGTTTTACAAATTTGTATAGATATAAAATGGTAACGAAAATCTTCATCAGAAATTAGAGATAATATTCTTATTGTTTAAACAATATTTCAAAAGTACGTTCTGGTAAGACATAAGAGAATTATCGTGCTTTGAAATATATTTATTGTTACTTTCATTCTGGATTATATTATAAATAGACATTGGTGTAATTTGCTGAGTTAGATAACGTAGTGTGGGACCGCCTTAAATCGACCGAAACGTTCGTCTTTGAATAAAGGCGTCACAACGGGCAGGCCACAATACTGAAATCATAAGTAATGGGTTCGATGGAGGCGTGGCCATTCTCGCCTAAACTATCGTCTCGATTTATTTATTTGACCCTGTTTCCTAGCGGTTTGTGGCGGTGCTTATGACGGAACGTTTCGTAATTCAGTTCCGAGACTTCCGAGGCATTTATGCGCAGTTAATGTGACTTATATCACCAGATTTTACGATACAAAAATTACTATAATGTCGTCATATGTTAAATCGCAAATGATTAATGACGACTTTTGCATAAAATATAAAAAGTACAAGAATAGAGATCGAGAGTGATCAAATATGAGAGACATGTACGTTGACTATTAACTTGCGATAAAGCGCAGTAGCGTAAATGGTAATGCACAAAGTAAACTTTTTGATATAATTTTATCAAAATATTATCGAGTACCTATAAATAATGTTATATGTACGTTAAATATTCACGATTTAAAGATATTTAATTATATAAAACAGTAAAATAGATATTATTAAGTATATGTATAAAAATTAATGTAATCCTGTATTAATTACAATACATATATACGCATAATCATTCTATTTTTCGGTATTTTCTCATTAAATTTTAACAGATTGTAATTACACTCTATTAAAACAGCAATTGCTTTTATAATTTTTATATTTCTTATAAACGTAACATTTAATGATCTACAAAATGTTTGTACATTTCATTTTTTAAAGACGTGAGATATCAGTGCAATATTACCAGTACGGTTTCATCCAACTTTTCTCATCTAACTTACAGCGTTCTCGACTAAAGCGGGGCTGAATCATTTAGAGAGCAATTAATGATATCATAATCTAGCCTCAGGTTGTATTCAGACACAAAACATTTTCGAACGTGAATTCACAAAAATTAAATTTAATCGTTCCCAACGTGATTCAAACTCATTTTCCTCGAAAACGCTATTACTTAGTATAGAATTAAGTTATTTCCGTTTTCTTTTTTTCATAAAATAACGCGAAAAATTAACATAAAGTATCAACATTAATCTAGTTTATATCGTATTAACGCTTTTCACAGTGTTATCACTTATTTTAGGTATAAAAAACGTATATATAAAAGTTAGAAAAGGAAATGAGCAATATATTTGAAGTTAAATAATCAACTAAGAACGCAAAAGGATTAATTAGAATTCCGTCAAACGATGACGCTGTGCAATAGGTACACGGGAAAGAGGCTGTTAACGCGAGTTTCCGACCTCGCGGGCATCGAAGCGAGCCGCGGCAAGATCCGAGAAAGTTTCCCACGGGAAAGCAAAGAGTCAAGGATATCGTTGGATCGTCAGCCCGAGCTCTTAGAGATTTCTAGAGAGCTCGGCGATCCCTGCGGGCTGAAGCGCGATCCTTCCCGCCATAGAGCCGCTATGTAAATTTGCTCTCCCGGTATCGCGACTCCCGCCGTCGCGTCTCGCAATTAGTGCGGAATGCACTTGACACGAGGGCGGATCGCGGTTGCATCAAATTCGCGATCATTGGCGATACGGTGAAAGAAATCGGGAGCCGATTTCTCGAGTCGAATCGCGGTGATCATGGTCGAGTCGTAAACGGTGAATTGTAAATGAAATGGGAAAGGAGAGACCTCGGGGTCGGAGTGTGTGTGTGCTCGTTCCATCAAAGCCACCTACGCGAGCGAGAGAGTCCCAATTTGGTCATCCCGGGTACTCTACTTGGTGTACCGTTAATCGTGCATGCGCTATCGAGAGCGCTAGCTCAGCCGCGAGGGCCATGTACGCTCGCTAAAGAGTTAATTGGCACATCGATTCACGACGGTAATGATGGCGCTGTCCAAGGTAGTCGTTAAAAAGAGAACTGATCGCGCGCGCAGGTATGCTTCGACTATATTTTAGTTTACTCTGATAAGCCGACACGCAACGTCGATCCACCCACTTAAATTTTTCGCGTCGCCGGGAACAGCGTGTTTATCTGAATTCTTTTTTGTTGTCTGTGCTGTACATTGGATAAATGTTGTGATTACGCCATTTTTATTACAAAACTTTATAGCATGTGTACATAAATTTTACAGTTTCTTTTTTCGAAATCTTTTAACTCCAAAGTGTGTAACGTAAATTAACTCCTAACATATCTTCTCTTTAATTTAGAAGGAGATTTCTTAAGATATTTCTTAAAATAACGTAAATTGAAGATGAGGATCCATTGTTTCATTAAATTTCTTATTTTTTATTTTTCTCATACGGTTTTTTCATACAGTTTTCCTCATACGATTTTTCTTATACATATATAAAAGTCAAAAAATACGCAGTAAGAAGAAATAGCCATTGTACGGCATAACTTTAATTTATATGAATCTCATAACTCATTTCTGCAATCTTACTGCACCGAGTCGTTTGCTTTACCGCAGAATCTTTCATAGACAGTAATACTATAAAGAAGATAAATTGCAAGTCTTTTTCAATTTAACGTTGAGATTTTTCAGTGTTATCACGCGCAATATCTTCTACTTTAAGTATAAACGAAGAGAGATTGTTCTTATAACATAGAAGCACACTTAACGCTGGTGCTCTAAAATTGAGAACCCGAGTTTTATTCTTTATCTGTGTCTCTCAATGGGATAATAAGTTTATCCTTTTGAAAATCAAAAAACATGCTCGTATTTAGCCGTCATGAATTACGTGCAGTAAGCGATGAGATAAACTGTGAGTCTACATGACATCTACACGAAAAGAACGATTTTGCTGAAAGAGCAAAATCAAGAAGAAAATTTAACTGGATATAGATCTGAAAATAATTTAGTTGGACCATCAAAATAATTATGTTGGAAACTCGAACTAGGTGCTAGAATATCACAATTTTTTGCAACATTGCTCATTATGCTTGAGTTCCCAACGTAATTATTTTCCAGCAAAAAATCGTTCTTTCCGTGTATTTAATCAAAAGTATTTTAAAAAGCATTTTTATAAAACATCTAGATTGATTAAGTTTTTAATAAGCTTAATCAATTTTAATGTACAATGAAAGTTTCTTTGTTGCTCTGCCTGCTGTATATTATAATCACAGGCTACTTACTATCTAAAAAGGATCTAAAATTTTTCAGAGAATTTTAGGAAAATTAGGAAATTCTTTTAATAAACTTTTAAATTCTTATAATATCTATATAAACTTTTATCACAATTTTTGTGGTAATTATTTTATTGTTATTATTTATTTAAACCGCAAAATCATAAATTGATCGACAGAAGCGGACAAGAATTTTCTAGTTTGCAGTATTTGCATTATTCCACGACGTCCAATATCGCATACATAAATTATTCTCAAACTCCCGCAAGCAAGGTTGGAAGCAAGATATTTGTATCAATATTTTAGCGAGTTGTGCATGCAAACAAGTACATTCGCGATTAATTCAAGCGAATAAAAAGGCGAATAAATTCAAGTTTACAAAGCGGAGAAGCGTGATGGTTATGGGAGAGAAAACTCTCCCCTTTGAAAAACTAATTCTAAAACTTCTCGACACTTATTGCCGACTTCTCCAGACACCTCGTATAACTCGTAATACCACGTGCCCGCAATACCGAGGCGCGCACCAAGGGCGATGATAATCGCATGCTAAGCGGACATACCGCTTTGCCAACAAATTTATATCGTCGGGCGTGCGAAAGGAAATCACCGAAGGCGCCGCCGCCGCCGCCGCGCGCGTATCTCCCGATGCAAAAATGCAGAAGATCTATTTCTTCACGGCGCGCATTTCGTGCCCCGGATTCGTATTTCGTGCGAAAAACCGGTTTTGCCCCCGCTGCGAATCGGTGGCGGCTGATAAATCGGCGAACCCGATTCTCGCCCGCGCGGTCCTCGTCGCCCCCGCGGCGGGACCTACTTAAAGGATACCTGTCGCGCGGACGTTTCAATTTGTAATCGGAAATATCTGCGCTCGCGCGCGCGTGCATTATGCAATTTCGAATCGTGCCGTGCATCGCGCCGTGGCCTGCTCGGGCACGGAGAGCGACATTAATCATCCCCCGATCTCATTCGGGGGCATATCCTCCCCCTCTTTCTCTCCTCCCCCCTCTCCCTCCAAAGCAGGCTTCTCCGCGGAAGCTTCACGACCCCCTCTCTTCCCTCTCTTGTGTTTCCCCCCGATGAAATTATACCATGCCCTTCATGTACATTAATTTCGCGGCGCCGAACGACGCCTCTCCTCGACCGCTGCGGGGTATCCTGGAAAAGACTTTGGAAACGCGTTCTTGTTGAACGCGTTCGCTGTTTCCTCTCATCGCGCCGTTCCACGATAACGCTTGATATATTGGGTATTTCGAGAAACGCGCAGAGAAATTAATTTCTGTATTCGTGTTGCAACATCGTGTTGCAATAATCTTTTTTTTCTTCTTCTCATTATCTTTCTTCTAAGCACTTGCGTGTTCTTGATCCTATACCACATTCTTGTTATACCGACCTGAAATTCGATTGCGACCGGTTTTAATCCTCATTCATGTAAGAATGGAAGCGAGCAGAAATATTAATTGCTTCTAAAATCATATTGTCATAAAGTATTTATACAACACGCGATGCAGCAATGTTGCAAGTAACACATTCCTCGTAAAATATTTTGTATCTAAAATAATATACCTAGCATAAACAAACAATAAGGAAATTTGTTAATTAAACAGTGTTTACAATTCTTTAAAAAAATTTGTTTTTTATAAATCTTGATTAATTCAGTTAACGTTTGTAAAGAAAGAAAAGAATTTTGATATTAAGCTAAAAAACAGAACGAGTTTAATTGAATGTGCCGATTTATTCTAGTAAAATATTTTAGAAATTTACTATTTATTTTAGTATGTAAGAAATTAGTTTGTTCTTATCGTAATTTACAGAGGAATTGCGTGTCGCCAAGACACGCATATTCAAAGGTTGATAACACTTTCGCATATTTTGTTGCTATAAGTAGAAAATAAGATATACAAAGTAAAATGCAGCGGGACGATTGTAACTGCTCGCGAGATTACGCAAATCTTCGTTAACGACTTTATCACGGACTATCATCCGTAAAATAATGTGCGTTTTTAAAGACCTCGGTATACTGCATTTCTGCATTTATACTGTATGCCGATGATTAGTTTGCGTTTAGTTGAATGCGTACTTGCACATTGTCCCGAGGTACAGCGACGAAAAAAAGATCAGATAAACCGACGATAACGATGCGGCGAATCGCGCCGGCGAGGAAATGCCGTTGTGACGTTAACGAACGCGATTGTGAAGCGCAGAAACGATCGTCGACAGCTTTGTCTTGCGCTGATATCGGCAAGAGTATATGCAGTACGAGAGCTCGCGAGCGGCTACGTGTTGCGCAAGTCATTTCTACGCAATTCTCACACCGCCGCGAGAACTTCAACAATATTATCAGTGTCAATTTCCCATTTGTATTCCTTTCTTGTGAATTTTCTTGCGAGTTTACGGGCCCAATACGCGTGACTGTCGAAGTTCGCAATAATTATTGTGTATTTGAAACATTGATAGTTATTCAAATGATGTGAGAGTACATACTTCGTTACGAACACAAGGGTACAGAGGAAGGATAATTTGAATAGTGGGGTAATTTAAATAACAGTAAGCATTTGCAAAAATTTCAGAAAAATAAGAGATTTTAAATTACATTTTATTAGATCAGACATTGATCTAATAAAATGTATCTTAAAATCTCTTATTTTTCTGAAATTCTTGCAAATGCTTACTGTTATCCAAATTACCCCACTTCAAATTACCCCGCTGTACCCTAGTAAAAAACATTTTGTATTTATGTTAAAAACTGTCCACTCAAGTTGTTAAAATTTTGTGTTGACATTTTTAACATATTTGAGTGTTAATTTAACATAACATACAATTATATTATTTAAATATTTTGTGTTGAATTGATATTCAACATTTCTTAGTCAAAATAATACAATTTATGAGTAAGCGAACAAGTAACATAAAAATAATGTGTTTTAAAATGTAAATTCTAACATAAATGAATAGAATACGTGTTAATTTAACATACCATAAATGTTAATTTTATTGAAAAAATATGTTTCTACAATTTGCTTAAAAATTGTGTCAGTATTACCTACATTTTTTTGTGTTAATTTTTCGATATAATATTTGCATTACTTTCTAACATATTTATCTGATGTTAAATTAATGCAAAAATTGAAGTGGACCGTTTGGAATATGTGAAATATGTTAAATATAGCATAAATTTTCCAACAGTGCATCCACTTTGTTCCAAGGAATTCGAGTTACGATTTTGTCGAAGAAAATTTCACTAGGATAAGAAGTATATCATAAAGGAGGAACGTACGGCTGTTGGTTGGAGGACGATGCATCCTGCAACAGCGGCGGCGGCGGTGGCGTCGGCGGCGGCGACGACGGCGGTGCCACTCGGGGGTCGGAGGTTAACTCGCCCAACGTCGGAGCATAAGCGGAATATAGATGCACGGTACCGTTCGCCGCTTCATTTCCTTGAGTTATGGTCAATTACGGATGTCTTATCTCGTCGGCGTAGGTCCGCGACTACCAGCCGCGGGGGTGGCGAGGAAGGGAGAGAAAGTGAGCGAGCGCGCCTTCTTCATTCTCTCACAGCCGCCGCCACGACCGGGGTAATCTAGCGGCGTGTATCTACCCAGGAAAACATCCCGCTCTTCGCCGCTCTCTCGCTAAATCGTCTCCTTTTCCAGGTTCTCACGGAGACGTAGTGTAATCGACGAACGTGCGCAACCAAGTACCCGAGTTTAACGAAAGATCGATCGATCCGCGGTAATTCGCTCCGCGAAAATAACGCCACGAGCGTTTTACGCGCTTGCCGGCTTATCTTGAGGTGAATATCTCGTATTGCTGACGTGTCTAGTTGTTTATTGATAAACAACTGCAATATCAATTCTGAATATTGCATCAATTTAGATACTTGATATATTGGATATTTGATATTTAAATAATTGATAAGTAAGTATATCATAAGTATTTTATATTGATACAACGAATTTAACAAAACTTTTACGTAAATAAGATTTTTAGAATGTTTGTTGCATTTGAACAAAGTTTTTTCAATATTATATTTTTGACGCAAATTTATTTCTATGACCAAAGTCGTTACGCGTTGAAATATATATATTTTTTCAAAAATAAACGCAATAGGAATTTTTTTTCTGAAAATATTGAAGTTTCCTTATGTTCCTATATGCAAAGTTATTGCACGCGCAGTCCTTTATTTATAAAGGACTACGCGGTTGGTCTCCCACAAAGGGCTGGTATGCGATGACAAAATAACTTGCATTTTCGCAGGTATAGAAAATATTTGTGTAAAATAGGCAGGTATAATATAAATACTTCAGAAAGTTACAAAAACGTTATAATATCTCTGAAAGAAGGAAACAAATATATAAGTTTTAACAATATTTCAATTCAAAAATTTTATCTAGTTATGTGTTATAGACATTTGTATCGCAATTTTATATTTATCAAAAATTTATAAAAGTTTATGAAAAGTTGTTTGTATATGTACGCCTGAAAATGAATTTCAGAATTTTTGAGGTTGTAAGAAATATGACGGTTATTGAAACAGCCTGTATGTAAGATCGTTACACACCGTTTCCTCCCGCAATCCCCGCGTGTCGGATACTCGCCTGCGCCGCGTAATTAAATTTTACTTCTCGCCGCGCCTGCATCTCTCAGAAACGAGCTCTTGAAATTAATCTCGCTCGTATAAATTGGCCGATGCGCCGCGCGGATGGCCGAGTAGCCGTGTTTATGCCTGGTTACAGCTCTCTGACCGGTATGCGCGTTTTAAGGACGAGCCAACGATAGTGAAAGTTCGTGCAGAAAGGAGCGTTTACAGCGAAAGTTAGTCCCGTTCGACCAATTAAGGCGCGGCTTATGTCAAGAATTAAAAAAGGAAGTAGGTATTTTCGGTTCGTAACAATTTAAGATAAGCACGTTACTCCTCACGTTCCGTAAATAAGCGGTATTCTTAGATTTGACTGGCCAGACATAGGATTAAACGGATTTTATCGTTTCAGTTGGAAATTAATTAAGATTGAGAGTAAATCTAATTAAAATTCAAGTTTTACATTTATCTCTCTTATGATGTCATTCGACTTCGTTATAGTTTAAGATAGATATGCGTTTCCACTTATAAATAAAGATTATTTTAGTCAGGTAATTACAAGAGAAAATTAATTGATGGAAATTATAAATAAGAGTACCACGATTCGACTACATTCAAAGTCGCTTAGTTTTATAATATATATAAGATTACAATTTATCATTGTCGATCAGAGCAGAGAATTACTTAACTCTTTCAAATATGGACAAAGAATTAATTTTGAGAGTAAAAGCAATCTATTAGGATTGAGAAACTTCTTCTTTTTTCTTAAATCTGACGGTTCTAACATAATAAGAGATAGCCGCATCAAATCCATTCCATTAGTTCCGCTATCAAATTGACGAGGGTAAGAGATCTATACGAAGTAGATTTTATGTCTCGACATCTCGGGGCGATTTAGTATCGTTATTAATTTTACTACCGAACTTTTCTGCCGGTTTACAGATTCCCGCTCGGGATATTAAATCGGATCCGTGGACTCTCTGGTCCGCCGGCGGCGGGACGTGATAATTTTGCGGAATTCTCGCGCTTAAAAACGCGCGACGGGACGAGACGCGGGCGAGTTTCGCGTCGGGGCCGTGCCTCGAGTTTTCGCAACTCGTTACCGCGCGCGTCCTCCGCGCGAGGCGAGTCGAGTCCCCCGATCCCCGACAGGCAGAGAATTTGCATTTCGCATTCCACGCGCGGGTAATAACGTTGAATGCTCCGCGCATGCTGACTCGCGTGATCCGTCATCCGCTGGAAACACGGGGATGACCGTTTTGAATGCCTCGGTCAGAGTTCTCTCGTATTTAAATTACCTGCAGTATTAATCGGACGTGGGTGAGGTACCGTTAGTCGAGGGTATATACCTCGACGCGCGAGGCTGCCCGCTCCGAGCGCTGCATCGCGACAAATGTCCGTCTCCGCTGAATCTCGCACGGCGCGGTAGGTATCCCGCGCGCGCGCGCGCTGCGCTTAAGTCGGAAACCAAACGCGCTTCCTCGGTTATTCTCTCAACCAAGTATCACGATAATAACGTATATTTGTAACTCGCAGCATGCAAAAGACCGTCATCCATCAAAACTCGGATCGCATTCATGAGGCACAACTTGAACCAACGTGGTCGAGCGCCTATGAATGAATTTTCACGAGAGATTGAATATATATACTCGTTCTTTTAATTTAACACGCACGCAGTTTTGGTGCAATAATCACGTTTCTCATTTAATTGATTATAAACAATGTCATATTTGAATACATAAAAAAATAAATTATATTCGATCAAGACAAAATACATACATAGTGCTCCTTTCACTATCGTCTGATCTTTTCTTATGAAGACGTACGTAGTTTGCACAGCTCGAGTGTTTAAGAGCTGCAACGGCTTTTACACAAACAGATATTTCCATATAGCGAAGGAGACTATTTCCAGCGTTGTCTCGCTCACGATCGATTTATTCAGCCGCAAACAGAGACGCATTGGTGACAACAGGGCGGGACCCGAGTCGCGGCTTCGCGACGCGCGTCACATTGTTCGTCCTACGTAGCACTTAATCTTCCTTCACCCCTTTCAAATACTTCGCGCTGTCCGCTCGAGACACGACCGGTCGGCCGACGTCTCAAATTTACATCTCGCTTGACCGATTACCGGCGTTTGCGTTATTTATACTGTCCGTATTCACAATATTCGCACAAGTGTAACGCTCGTATTAGGCTATACACATTGGAGATTGAGAATTGTAAATTGAAGATTAGAATTCAATCAATCAGATAATTTTAATTTTAATCTGTTTCGTTCTGATTGGTTAAATTTTCATCTTCAATTCGTAATCCTTAATCTTCAATGCGTAACCTGATATGAACTTTATGATTTTCTCTGTGCGTTTTTGCGACAAGAAAGGTATTCAATTTATAGTATTATATTAAACCTACACAGTAAAAAAGTTTTTGTATTTATGTTAAAAACGGTCTACTCATGTTCTTGTTAAAATTTTGTGTCGAATTTTTAACATATTTGCTTGTTAAATTAACATGTGATTATGTTATTTAAATATTTTGTGTTGAATTGATATTCAATATTCCTCAGTGTCAAAATAACGCAATTTATAAGTAAGTGAATAAAAAACATAAAAATAAAGTCGTTTTAAACCGTAAATTCTAAGATAAATAAATAAAAGGTAAATAAACTTATGTTAATTTTCCTGAAAAATAATGTTTCTACAATTTGTTTCTAAATTGTATTAAAATGTTACATTTTTTGTGTTAATTTTTACATAATGTTTGTTTTACCTTCTAATAAATTCATTTTGTTCGTTCAATTTGAGTGGACCGTTTGGGGCATATAAGATGTGTTAATTTAACACAAATTTTTTTAACTGTGTAATATTATAATAAATCGAGATACGTGTTTAAGTATTTGATGGTTCGCGCTATCGCAATAAGAAAGAGAAATACACTGAAAGTTCCCTCAGAATTTATTTACTTTGAGATAGCATCAGATGCGCAATGTTACCTCCGTGATGCAAATTTATTGCTGAAGAAATAAGGGATGGCCATTCATTGTTGGCGACAATGAAATAAATGACGATTCTTGGGGATGCATAGCGGCGGGAGAAGGAGGAGGCTATAAATACTGGCCGACGGCCATTCTCGGATGCTGCAATCCGCCCGCGGGGAGAGGGTTCCGCGCCGCTTTTGAATCTAAATTGCGTGTGCAGATAGGGCGGCGCTCGTAGCGAACGTGAAGCGCATAAAGATACGCGTTTGCTACTTATTAAGCGACGTCTCTTTGTGCATATCGAGCTTATCGTTCGCACGGGCGACGCGGCGAGATGTTACGTAAACCGTATAACGTGTGTCGCAGTCGCCACGGACGCGCCCCCATACACCATACGAGAATTGCGACCCTGAAGCGATAATAGTCATTAGCGTCATATTTATCAAGTCGAGTAGGAGAGAGACGCGCTCCTCTCGCATTCGCGGTTCGCATCGTGTGAGAGTATATGAAAGTTAATTCCTCCTCCAAGCTAGCATAAGGGTCCGCGTCTTCTAACGAATGGGCGACCTCGGCTCCTCGAAGCCGACTTTCTTGCTGCCCGCGGAGGTTGGGACTCCTCTGTACGGGGTCCCCTCTCTATCTTTTTCATCCGCGGCTCTTTTTCTGCCTCCCTGACTTGTTAGAATGCGGAATGTGTTGCCCGCGGTCAGGGCTCGCAGTGACTTCTTAATCGGATATACGAACAAAACGTGCGCATCATCGTCAGATCGCTTGCATGAGTAATTACGTTATCCATCGTTTCGCGATCGCACACGATGCCGTGAGCGATTCGACACCGCCGAGTATAGGAATGTGCGAAATTATCGTCCGAGCGATGGAATATATCGGAATGTTTTGTATCAAACGTTACGTCTAAAGATAACAAAAAAAAAACATGTGGAAGGTATCGATGTGTGTAGGTATCGATGAAAAGGCATCACATTTTTAGATATATGTATCCCTTCTTCTTTAAAAGTTCGAAATTTTTAAGCAAGAGTGACTTGTAACTTTCTACATGCTCGCGAGTCGGTGCTGGCGGTGTTGAAATATTTTTTTTAACTTGCTTTTATAAGTTACTTTCATACTAATGTTTTACTTGGTCGTTATTTTAACTAGTACCTCGCTACATAATAGAGAGTTGAGCTGTATTTTAACTAGTACTTCGCTATATATTAGACAGTAAAGTTGTAATTAGAGAATTAAATTGCTATATTAATGTTGTAGAATTACGAATAAGAGAAGAAGCTTAATAAAATTGTCACGAGGAGGCTATATTCACAAGTTTTTATTATTTAGGCACATGTTAAATTTTACAACTGGTGAACCAAGAGTACATATAATTATTTATAATTAGATATACACATGTATATTAATTACAATATTATTTTTAACAAATTATGTTTTATAAGAACAAATATTTTGAGTAAACCAAGACATTGCCAAGCATAAATTGCGCCGAAAAAGAAACATATTTTTCGGATGAAATTGGATGACGTCAGCCAAGGCGAGATTCCGACAAAGATGCCGACTATATATTATACGGCAGCTCACCTTAGTGAGCACCCTCACGACCGAATGAAAAAGTGAGTGATGTAAAATAAGTGTGCAATAAAGAACCGGATAATCTGGATGCATCTGCGGTTTCGTCGGTGCAAACGAGACTGCCGGGGGTAACTAGGTAGGCAAGGCGGCGCATCGAAAGCGGATTCGCGGACATTAAGATTTTGCAGACGCACAGCTAGAGTACGCACGCAAAGTGGATATTTGCACCTCGTATCGCATATCCAGCCGCGGCGGGTACGCAGGTAATGGAAAACGCACGTTAATCTTCCCTAATTTTCCTCGGCCGTGCAAGCTAGGCGGCTAGGCGCGCCCACTAATTTCGCTTTGTCGTCGCGATAACGACGATTAACGACCCTGGCGAACAGGCGCGTTTCGTTGAGCATTTCGGTGTTAACTCCTTAACATGTTGAGACGGCCGTTACGCGATGACGACGCTTCGTAACGAGTCATAATTGAGAAAGAAGTGAATCATTCAAAGTTATTAATCAATGATCGTTATGTGATATTGTACGACGAGTATATCCCATCCTTTAACGAGCCGCCTGTCGTTTACGGATTTCTTCTCAACAACTTGAAATATATTTTTCAATTTTGCGAAATATATACTTTTTTGCTATTTTTATTGCAAGATGTCAATTTTGATGCATATAATTAAATATAAGTATAATTTCAATTTGAGACCAATACTCGGAAAGAACACTTTTGCTGAATCCAGATCTGAAAATAATTTTTGTTCAATGATCAAAATAATTTTGTGCAAAAGTTAAAATGATTGCTAAAATATCAAATCGTTTTATAGCAATGCTTATCAGTTTTAACATTCCAAAAAATTACTTTGATGATTTAATAAAAAATTATTTTCAGATCTGTTTTTAGCAAAATTTTTAGATCTTTCAACAATATCGTTCTTTCCGTGTATGAACCTATCCTGGATGCGGCTGTATGTGCCATGAATTTACGATTTCCTTACCCCTTGAAAAACGGTTTCTTTTGATTGTATACTCATTAAGTAACAATATATTCAATGAGTAAAAGTCGATATGTTTTGAATTATTAATTGTACGATCTTCTTCACTTGATATATTGCTCTGGATAAATTATCTTTATGGTAAACTATTTTTTTCTATGAGGTGTAGATAGCTTGTTCAATTTTGATTGAAAAATTTTATTATTTTTTAAATTGATATTAATTTATCCAATTAATTGTAAGATTTAAGATTTATTTGAGATGTTTTAAAAATGTTTTCAAGACGTAAGAAATATAATAAGCGTTTTGGTTCTTCAAATAAAATTATACAATGTTTAATGCATAATGTTTTGATAGCAAAGATTGTTAAAACAGTACTTGAAACGACGATGTAGAATCTGAAGTATGTACGTAGCTATTTATTTGCTTACTCACGTTTCGTATTAAGTTGTAATCGGACATAACTGTGTTCATTCAAGCTTGAAATACAATCAAAATATATAGATTATTTTGTACAGTATCAAAATACATAGACCGTCGAGATATGTTCTATATAATTCGTTTTTATCAATTAAATAGGAGATATCAATTAAGTATAGAAGTTTAGTTCTGCAAAAATAGATTTTGCAATAAAGATTTGTTTATTATAATGCAAAATAAGATATTTTGCAGATATTTCGATTGTATTTGAAAAAATTTGTTATTCTCACTCTCTTTTTTATTTACCAATTCTTCGATATTATCTAAGGCTGAAAGTTGCCCGAGGTTCTTTTACATTTTTACTTCCTTGTCACGTTTGCGCATCTAATCTGAGTTTTACGCGAAAAATCTTCCGAAACTCGGCGCAAATTTCGATAGTTGTATTCGACGTGTATGTTCGGGACTACGTTGCTACGAATTTCGCGCAACATGCACGCACCGATCGTAAATTTCGCGGTACCGGTTTCCCCTAATCAGTGAAGTCTCATTCACAGCGGAATGGACCACGACGGAGGAGAGAAGAGACTAATGCGGACTAAGCGGCAGTCTCTCCGGTCCTCGCACATGGCGCTCGTAAATTTCGCGCCTCCCGATTTCCCTAATCAGAGGGATGCGCGGGATAGAAACGGGGACAGATAGCGTAGGAGAGAATGAATCTAGTCTATACTCGGTGCTTTCTTATTGGTACAGGCAGGGCGAGGCGAGCGAGTGGCAGGCAGGCGGGCAGGTAGGCAGTCAGGCAGGCAAGCAGGCAGGCAGGCAGGCAGGCAGGCAGGCAAGCAAAGCAGGCAGACAAGTAGGTAGGAGAACTTTCGTTCGCCAGCGATTCTTCTCGGCGTTATGCACGCGCGCACAAAGTCGTACGTCATGTCGAGCCGTTTAATGGCCTTTTAATACTACCTTACGAGCGGCATGTTTCCCCACCCGCACAGCTCTTTCTGCCACAGCCGGCTGGACGCTACCTTTGAATAAGGCGACCGACGGCGGAGACTCCACTCGCTGCGTCCGATCTCTCCGTTGCGCCTCTCCGTCGCGGACGGCTCTGTCTCTGTTCGATATAGCAATTGGAAATTCTTTAAGGGTCTGTGTCATCGGTCGGAGCTACGGAGCTCGTAAACCGGAGGCGAATTCCCGGCGGGAGAGAAAGAGAGAGAGAGAGAGAGAGAGAGGGAGAGAGGGAGAGAGACCGCGCGACTTCAATCGTTTAGCGGCCGGAGAGCAGATCTTCTCCGTTCGTGAGGATACCTATACCAGCGGTTACGCGCCGCTGCGCGTATCTCTCCGCCGGATCTTCTTTGTTGCACCGATCACGCACGGATGACTATACCCATGGATATATATACACGCGAGTCTGCTTACGACAAAATGGTTGAGATAAGCCATGATCCTTAATGATCTTACGATACCAAGAATCCAGCTGTGAGTGTCTAATAGCTGGACATTTATCGTCCTATTATGACTGTTCTCACAATAACATTTTTATTAATTGCAATCATTTGTTAATATTTTCTGGAAAAATTGCGGTCTCTCAGATTTTGGAATATTGACAGATCTGCACAGCGTTCGATTATGTTAATTTCTTTAATGCAAGATCGACCGATATTTGATTTTTAGCTAAAAATACAATTGCAGTTTTATATTATTGTCACTATCAATTTATATTTTTAAACAGTATAATAGCATGATGCAAAATTTATATACACTGTTGGAAAATTTGTATTACATCTAACACATTTCACATGTCCAAAACGGTTCACTTTATATATTTTTGTGTTAATTTAACATAAGATAAATATGTTAGAAGATAACACAAATATTATATTAAAAAATTAACACAAAAAAATGTAATACTGACACAATTTGTAAGCAAACTGTTGGAGCATATTTTTTCAATAAAATTAACATTTATTGTATGTTAAATTAACACGTATTTTATTCATTTATGTTATAATTTACGTTTCAAAATACATTATTTTTATTTGTTCACTTACTCATAAATTGTATTATTTTGACACTAAGAAATGTTGAATATCAATTTAACACAAAATATTTAAATAACATAATCACATTGTGTTAAACAAATACTCGAACATTAAAAATGTCAAAATTTTAACCAAATTTAACAAAGAACTTGGGATCGTTTTCTAACATAAATAGAAAATGTTTTTACTGTGTAGAGCTGCGTAGAAACTGTTTTCTGAATATCGGAGAATAAAGGAACTATGTTCTGAGTTGCCGGTGAATTTCTTTAAGAGGGGAGCAGTATAATGCCCGCGCCGCCGGGGAGAACTGTGCATCGCGTCTAGTAATCTGTTAGACAACCCCATTATTTGCTCGCTTACCCACTTGCGTTGCATTAGAAAGAATTTTCACGGAGCTCTTCTCTATATTATGCACGTACATACGTCCGCGAGGGTCGATTGCCGCGTTTAACGTCAAGATCGAGTAACATTTCTCGCTCGCTCACTCGACAACACGAGGAGGCGAATCGATCGTTATGTCATTGGCTGAGAAATGCAGATTCCCGCGGCTCGAATCGCTCTCGCGTAAACTGGCGCTCGTATACGTAACATTTTACGACATATCGGCGGATACGTATAAATAATCGCGTGTTGACCGGCGTTAAAGTGTAACGTAAAATTTTATCATTCGAACGGTAATACGTTTCTCCACGTCGCATTCACGGGCGATTTGAAAACGCTGTATAATTTTCAGGGACGTTCGATCACATATATACGAGAAGATTTCCTTACGTATGTAACACGACGATTTGCCGCAATCGTCGGTCCGATTACGGTTTCAAGCGAAGCATTTACCGAGGGGCGAGGCACTTATTTCAGCCTGCCCTAGCGCCGCTGGTAATCATTAAAATGTATTCGCAGAAATTGCGTGATATTTTCGAATATCTTCGTTACAGTTTCGCTAAAGCCAGCAGTATCTCGTGTTCTATAAATAATAATAACCGAGACAACTTTGCGGTAATTTCTATTTTATTGAGTTTAATTTTCTTTTTTTTGCAGCGCTTGCTACGGAAATGATATGTATTTATTAGGAGCTGCTGCTCTCAATCGTTCCGACGGACTTTTTCCTCCTTTTGATATTTTTCTTGTTGCTGCATTTGATTAAGAATTTTAATTCTTCTATGAGCTCTTCTGTAAAGGGTACCTGTGAAAACACGCAGTTCTTGTACCTTTCAAAATAATTTCATAATGTAAATATAAAAGTTATTAAACATGTAATTACGTCATGTCTGTTTGCGACGTTTCGAATGTTCCAGAGAAATGACCATCCCGCAAAAATCCAAGATAATGCAACGCCGCTTATCATGATTGCAAACACTCCACCGACGTCCTCGAAATTCAATGGTTCCACTTGAACCTTCGCTACTTCCTATAAAAATCAAAATTTCAATAATAATATCTTTTGATGACGTCATTAGTAAAATCATCCTAGCTTAAACTGTCGCGTTGGATTAAAGTTTATGAAAAGTAGCAATGAATATTATTTTCTTAACTATTAGTGAGTAACGGTTATCGAGAAATAATTTTAGTAACCGTTATTTAAAAAACAACGGTTAACGGATTATTTTTATCAAGTCACGATTTTACAAGAGCAATAATGTTATCCGAAGTCAACGATTAATAGTTATGTCGGTGATCAAAATATACTTTTATATCCTCGGTAGATCAATTTATATGCCAATCACACAGAGGAAAAAATCATTAAGCATTTAACGATCATTGCTCCTAATTAGTATGTACATCCTTCTGAATCTAACTGGTCTATAATAACTAGGCTATCAAGAATATCAAAGAATATTCCAGTTGCAAACGGTAATTTTTCAATAGTTGCAAAACTACTTTTCTTATCAATTGAAACCAATATTTCAACATTATATTTCAAAATTATATTTACAAGAAACAGTATCCGTTTAATTAATTAAATCGGTCGGTAATCAGTTGCTTTCTATCAGTATTGTGGTAAATTGTTTAAAACATTTATTACAAAGTAACTGTTTAACCGAATGTTTAAATAATTGATTATTTTGAAGTTATAACTATAACCGTTTAGTAAAGATAACCATTAAGCCCATTGTTAGTAAAAACTAGATGTAAATTTTTCCCTTTTGTTGGAGTTGTCTTGTGTAAAATTTATCTCCAAAGTAGATCTTTTCCTAAATCTCCAAGTAAGCGCGCATACACGCTTCAGGTTTAACTCTGGCTTACTTGCTACCAAACGAGCGCAGGCTCTCCTGAATCGCGCTACGTCGTCTTTACACGTACGAACTAAATCGACGAAGTTTAAGTCAGTTCAACTATAAATGCAGTCAAATAAAGGCACATGAAATACTTTGCCTGTGCGTTTTATCTGTTCGTAATCACGTAAAAGAAGAAAACGAAATAGAAGATGGTACAGAAATTTAAGAATCAATAAAAATAAATAAAGTAAGTGGGTGAACAGAAAAGATTTTGAAAGTTAGTGAAATATTTATGTAATCATTTTGGAGATAAAATTTGTTGAAAAAAGAGAATTATCTGAACTATGATTGATTTTAATTAATGTTTATGGAAATGATCTATAGAAAGCGAATGATTTGTAATCAATTCTGTAATAATTTTTTTAGACTTGAATAATATCTAATATTGTTAAGATCACTAATTTGCTGATAACATTTTTTTAATTGTTTTACTAAATAGATTTTTAATAGTATAATAGTTAAATATTTATATATATATATATATATATATATATATTTAAATATTCTTTGATTTGTATACAAATTTTTTAAGTTAAACCATTTTTATATAAAAATCTATAAATATATTAACATTGCCATATTTGGATAGATTGGATAGTACATGGCAAAGTTTTATTTCATGATCCATTAACGATTAAATAATATTTTGTGCTGCGTTATTCTTTTGTGATTCTTAAGTCCGGTATTCATAATCCGTTCTTGTTTCAAGACTGTCTTAAGTAATGTCTTAAGATGCTAATATGACTCTGTGATTGGTTTATGACATCTTACAACTGTATTTAAAATGATCTTAAATATAAGAACAGACTATAAATACCGGTCTTATAATTAGTTTGTAGAACCGGTACTGAAAGAAAATGTAAGAGAAAGAGAGAGGGAATCCTTCAAGGATGACACACGGGTCAAAAAATTGTACGATACTTAATAGCACTTATTAGTCGGGACGACTCGTGCGGTTGGCAAAGTGTTCATCATGCAATTATATACACAGAGCAGTCTATAAGTTTTGAGACAAAAACCATGTAAAATGAAGAACACGTCAGAAAAATATTTTAAACACTATATATAAAAAAATAATATAATATTTTAAACATTTTTTATTCAAAATAAGATCTCTTATTATAATCAATACACCGCTTTACACTCATTTTCAATCTTTGTTTCGTTGTTGAGTACTCCTCTTTTTTTAAAATTTGTCTTGAGTTTATCGATCACAGTTGTTACAGCGACTTAAATTTCTGGAATATCAAGCTTTTGATTTTTCAATTGCAATTTCAATTGCATTTCAAAATATCTTTCTATCATGTTCTTTACTTTATATGATTTTTGTTTCAAAACTTATAGACCGCACTGTACGTGTATCTATGTGATATATTTCGGAGATTATGCAGCGTTCAGTCTATATATAATTTTTGCTACAGTACAAGGTGAGAACACAGATATCGTACGTCGCACACATCACCGCCTCGCTTCTGTTTCCACCATTTGTTTTGCAGCTCGCCGATTATTCCATTCTCCTGCAGCCTTAGTATAGCGCCACTTAGATCCGTGCGGTAAGATACATCTGTCATAAAAATTATTTCATTAAAATAAAAGTTAATTAAGTCATTTTAAATAATTTAGATAAGCAAATGCCAACACGATACAAAGCAGTGCTTAATAATAATTATTATTTTAGCCGTTTCGTCGAATCGAAAATAATTTGTGAAACGCGCTGCACCAAAGCGCGAGAGCGGATCAGCTAGCAGTTAATATAATAACTTGTCTCTCAATTATTGCCTGCACTGTGTAAATTATGGTTGAATCACCGACCTTTCCTCATCGCTATCCCGTAGCCCTTGGAATCTAAAAGCCCACCGATCTGCGTTACGTTACAATGCCTTTGTGTGATGTACTCGATCGACGAGGATTCCATAAGATACGCGTAATTTTCGTGCTGCACCTTCCACAAGCCGTCCTCGTTACTCTTCATAAGCACCTCGTCAGCATGAGTCTTCATATAATTATACATAATCTCATACGGTTCATACGTGGAATCCTGCAAAACGAGACCGACCACTCCGAGCTCACTAGACATTTCTATAAGTAATAACGTGGAATGTCGTCGTCAGCCAATATCTATATAATGTTAAGCGCTATTCTAATCAGTATAGTCTATCTCTATTCTTTTCTCTCGCGGATCGTGTCATTCCCCTGAAAAAATGAGAATGTCGAGCCGTTAATTTTCGCGCCGTACTTGATTTCTTGTTGGTGAGCCAGTTCTTCCGCCGTTTGGAAGGACCACACGACGGCTTTCGTGGATAACGCGGCTGCCAAATTGGCGATGTACATTGTAACAATGATCAAAGTGAAGAACCACCATGCAACAGCCAAAGTTCTCGTTGAAATTCCTCTGAAATACATACCACAAGTGTTTTTCGATTTTTTTTTTGTTTTAAGATAATGTTTTTAAACAATATCGAATATTTTGCATTTCTAAAAGAATGTTATAATTACGGAAAAAAAATTTAATCTAAAACGAGTCATTATTAGGTCGATCCTGATTTAAGTTTATCTTTAAATCCTTATCTTTAAAAACGTTTTCACTGATAGACACAAATTGTTTAAATAGCTCAATTAATTGATTGCAAAAGATATTTTATAATTCATTAAATTAATTAAAATGCATGCAGTAGAAATATCGTAATAGTCAAAATGGTTTGAAATTTTTTATTAATCGTATAGATATAGTATTACTTTTCAAACGTGCTATTTAAATTCTACTATGCTTCGGGCCAATCATAGGGCTTTACAAATCTCTTCACCTGCTTACAAAAGTTCGGTCTGTTGATAAATTAGAATTAAAAGCCGGCGTATGCATATGAAGTGGACTATACACTTATCAACCGCGCGCATCGCAGCCGACTCTGCGAGACGCATGCGAGAACCTGCTGTGATATGAAGCTTTATTGTGCGCTCAACAACTTGTTTGGTTTCATGCAAGAAAAACATCCTCAAAGCACGCTCTCCGCAGGCACGTTGGCAAGCTGAAGTGGACGCATCGACTCACTTGGGTGCAAGTCCGGTAGGAGACTTCAGGATGGCTCCGATCACCAGGAACGGTGTATCTATCAGCGTGTAGGGTGTTTCCAGTACCTCCGGCTCTCTGATGCACGGATACGGGTTCGTCCATTCGACGGGGCAGAGTTTTCCAATAACGTATAACAATGCTGACACGATGATGTACACCCCGATCACGTGCACCCAAATATCTGTCGAAAACGGCCCTAGAAAGGATAGTAAGCCTGGAGGGGCTCTTGATGGCTTCATGTAGAGAACGCTTATACCTGAAACACCATTTTATCCAAATGTAAATTCTGAAATCTTGATTTATGCTCCCATATTTGTCGATACTGTATCACGAATATGTATATGTTATGTACCGCATGTTTTACCTAAGTTCATAAACGGATTCGTAAAATCTACAACGTTCCCTCTCGCCGCCGTGATCGTCAGATCCGTGATCGCTAAATCTGCTTTCTTCAAGATAAAAAAATTCAGTGTGTTATATAAATTTCTATAGGAAATATTGAACGTGTGATAAAACGATATCTATTAATTTTTTTTATCGATCATGCTATCTAGATTTTTTTGTATCTCATTGAGTTGTTAGACTATAAAATGAAAAAAGTGAAAACCAAGAATACTAAATTTTAAATGCACTTAATTTTGCATTAGCGATGGAATATTAGGTGTATGCAAAAGTTTTAGTTTTTTCTCGCACGTTTTTAATTTTATAGATCCATAATATATGTAATAATATTTAATCTTCAAAATGTTTGTCCTTATTCTCTATGATTTTCTGTCATTTCTCAAGTAAATTTTGAATTTCTTTACAAAAAAAATATTGTTGTGTCTTAATTACATCAAAAGCTCAAAAGCACTTCTCTGTTAAAGAATGTTGCATCGATTGGAATAAGTAATAATTCGAAGGTGCCAAGTCTGGTGAATACGCCGCATGCAGGAAAACTTTCCAGCCTAAATTAAAAATGATTTGCTGAATATGAAAGCAGTCTAACATCATGTAGTAAAATGAACTTCCGGTTTATAGTTGTCCAGTAAATGGTGATCTTTTCTGTTTTTTTTTAATTCTTTAAAAACACAAAAAAATGGGAATTTATTTAATTATAATACTAAAATACTATTTAAATAATTATATCAGGGCGTTAAAAAAAAACTAAATATTTTGCGTACATCTAATAGATTTTAAAAAAATTAAATATTTGGATGTCATCAGATTCTACCGACGTATCTATGAGGAGGCAACTGCTTTATCGATATAAGAAGCTACAACGCGTTGCTCTCGCATTGTATATACGGTGGAAGGTAGCAGCACTACTCGCGAACGAAGTCGATCGAGTCAATATACGGGATAAAATCAAACGCGATAAAATCAAACGCGATAAAATCACGCGAAAGAACATTTCATCGACTTACATTATCGATTATTTTTCCCAGCATTCCGTCCCACTTCTTAGTTACATTATTGAACGATCCGTAAGCTTTGTCAATTTGTACTTCAAAAGTGTAATTAAACCCTAGCATCTCGCTTATGTGTTGAATTATATCTATCGCGAAGCCTTCATATCGGTCATTTCCAATTAATATAGAGGATGATTCTTTTAGCATTCCATACGGTTGTGTCTGAAATATATTCCAGTTTAATCTTTCAGGAATAGTCCTTTTTATTTTATCTCTTTATGTTTAATATGCAGAATAAGAGGTATATTACAGAATGAAAATGTGTTGATATAGCATAGATGATAAAGTAATTTTTTAAATGTTTGTAACTGTAAACTGTTATTTTCTTAAAAAAATATATAAAATTAACATTTAAACCGATGAAGTGTATAGCACAAAATAAATAAAGACAGAACGGTCATCGGTGGATCTTATGCTTAATAATATTTATTTAAATTTTAAAATAATATTTTATTAGCAAATTGATATAATCAATTTTTAATGTACTAATATTAATAAATATCTTATATAAATGATGCTTCTGCATTTTATATAAACCTACAAGAATTTTATTATTATTATTATTATTATTATTATTATTATTTAATTGGAAAAGATGAAATACTAATTTACATCTTATAAAGCCTACTAGAAAATGTATTGCGAAAAATATTATTTTATTTAAGATAATAAAATTAACATTATTAAAATAACATTCTTTTGCTCAATTACGATCATTATTTCTGAAATATGATAATTTACTAAATATACCACTCGTATCAACACATTATTATTGTAAATTGAAATAATCGTAATACTAGCGATACAAAGTATTTTGTAGGATTAATAAATGTTTTATTTCCTTAACAATTTTGTTTTATATTACGAAAAAAGTTGTATTCGTTTTTTTTTGTTAATTTTTAACTGACCTTATTAATTAAATTAATTATTAATGTAATATAGTTGGAACATACTAATGATATTAGGACAAGAAAATGCTTATCACGTAAGCTTTTCTTATCGTCTATCCAGGGAATTCTGTATCCCGGCTTCCATTGAAAACCGAAATTCGTTTCCCATCTCCCGACTTTATACAATCCTTCATTTCCTAGATTTACGACGTCTAGTTGAAATTCACTTCGAAATCCAGCCGTGTCAAATTTTATCACACCACTCAGTCCATATATTTGCTCCTGTAGGAATTCAAAAGTTTATACGCATACGTATACATTATACAGTTTTCTTGATATCTTCCAAGCGTGACAGTAAACAAAGCACGATTTTATCAGCACTTTATTTACTGTCTATATAGTTTACTTTTGCATTATGATAAAAAAATAAGTACATCTGTTCAGTAAATAAGAATTACAAAGAGGGAACCCCGATAGGAAAAAATTTTAAAAATTATATGACGAAATGTTGTAAAAAATTTGTTTTTTGCTATTATATAAATAATAATATGGCGAATTATCTTAGCGGCAGATTTGTCAAATTAAATTTGAAAAAAATTGTCCAACAAGTGAGAAAAATATATTAGCTGATAATGTTTAAGGATGTTTAGTACCTACAATAGTAGCAAAAAGTTAAAGGACTGATTTTGACGAATATGCTCTTTTCATA
>NW_012026845.1:27996-42352 GCF_000956235.1 Wasmannia auropunctata | reverse complement strand
TTGGTTAGATTTGGCCATAAAATTCGAAAATTCTCAGGAAAAAAGCAACAGAAGCATTTCTGTGCTCTAGTTCTGAATAAATAATAACATTCTGCACAATCCTTATTACTCAAACTATATGAGAAGAGCATATTCGTCAAAATCAGTCCTTTAACTTTTTGCTACTATTGTACGTATTAAACATCCTTAAAACATTTAGAAATGTAGCGCATATATAAGAATTAAATCAAATCATATGTATGCACAATTATTTCTAAGTTTCAATGTAGAAATATTAAAACATGAAATATTACTTATTCAGCATGGTAAAATTTTAAAAGAAGAATCAAATAGTAAATATTTAATTGATTTAATAATTAAAATACAAATATTATATCTAAGAATACTACAAATATTAAAAATTGTGATTTTATGTTTGTATATAAGTATTGCAATAATTATAACATGTTTAATTTCAAATTAGATTTGTCTAATTTTTGATAAACATTATTTAGAAATTTTACTCTGACAAAATTGTTGCGGCACGGCAAATCATCTATTAGCGCAATTATTACAAAATTTTTGTTATATCATGATGCCCTTATTGGGTTGTCACAATGTTTTCACAATATTCCTATCGGGGAATTATTCATGATCATTAAAACTGTACTTTAGTAATCTAAAAATTATAGTATTCTAGATTCTAAATAAATTCTAAACTAACATATGCGTATAGGTATGTATCCTTCGACCGTTATGGAAAATGTTAGTATATATTTAAGTACTAATAAATGATAATGGCACATACGTTTCGTATGTAGTTACTTAAACTGAAGCCGTGCCCCCAAATTTCCGTGCGGTTGCAAGACAATTTTTTGACGTCTCCGTATTTTTTGACGCTGTCGCGAAATCGCGTGTAACCGCTCGCAAAGAGTTGTACTGCATCATAAGCGAGCGCCGCTTCTACCCTTAAGTGAGAACCGTCTGCCAAGTTCCAATTCAATGATCTTGAGTTGAGAGTACGTCGAACAATTGAGCTTTCGGGGTCGATTAAACGTATGCCTGTTAAATTCACTCCAGAGTATTGATAGGGTTCTAAATCCAAAGTCTGCAGGTCCTAATAAAATCGAACGCGCACTACGTATATTACTGCCAATAGATGTGTTCACGAATCAGATAAAATACACACTGTTTGTACACACTGTTAACGTATTTATTATTTTGAGTACAACATAATAAACATGTCTTGAGTATTACGAGATACATAAGATTTTTTTGTTATAAAGAAGGACGTTAAAGAAGGGCCGTATTTTGTGTAAGTAAAAACAATAGTGTTCTTTATAGATTTGGATCTCCTGAATACAATAGAACTATTAAAAAGTTCGTAGCGCTTGGGAAACACCTTGAAAATTGAGCATAAACACAGCGTATTGAGTAAAAACGTTGTGTTTATGCTCAATAATTTTCAAGGTGTTTCTCAAGCGTTACGAATTTTTTAATAGTTTTATTGTATTCAGGAAATCAAAATTTATAAAAAAACACTATTGTTTTTAACAATATATATATATATATATATATGTATATATTACAACCGTATAAGTGTTGTAAACATGTAAACATAACTAATAAGATCCCTAAGGAAGGCCATTGCACGGTCATAGCAGAATCTTGGTGCTTCTAATATTATATTTCTATGTGATTTTACATACGTATTTTACACTGTAAAATGTTTGGAAAATTCCGTGAAATTTAAGCTATTGAAGTAACTTAATTTTACAAAATTAGGTTGCTGAAAATGAAATTTAGTAACATTTAAAGCAAATTTACTAAATTTCTCTTAAAATTCTGATACTGTATTGTAGAATTATAAACGGTTTTTTAAAATTATTAAATGGTAACAGAAATTCTGATACTGTACCGAAAAATTATAAACGGTTTCTTAAAATAACTAAATGGTAACGGCAATTTAAGATATCGTAACTGGAAAAAGTTGCTCAATGTACTCTGCGCAGCTTTTGTCTAGTGCACTACTCGGCGGCTTGTGGAAACGACGTTCTTCCGCATCAAACTCACGGACGGAGAAAGGTGAAAGCAAAGAATAGTGATGATAGAAAGGATAGTGATAATAAAAAGAATAGTGATGATTTTAATAAATAATGCTGCTTATATTATTTATCTTGTTAATATATATAAATAATAAAATAATACGAGCGAAGTATGTTTACACAAATAACTAACTGCATATAGATTATATGCAGTATTCTCAATGCATTAAAAGAGATAAAAAAATTTTTTTATCGGTTTATTAATTTTAACATATATATATGGTTAATAATTACCTTGGCATATAAATAATAAGATAATGTGAGTTAAGTGTTTATGCAAACAATTGCGTACATACATATGTTATATAATAATACTCAATACGTATATCAAATGTATAGTCAAAAAGTATGTACACTCAAATATAACTTTTTATAACTATAATTATAAAATATTTTTGACTATACATTTGATATATTGAGCATACCATATAACACTTGTCACATATGTATGCAGTTGTTTGCATAAACATACCTCCCTTACATTATCTTACTATTTATGTGTCAAGATAATTATAATCTGTATATATATTAAAATTAATAAACCGATAAAAAATTTTATAATTTTTTAAATTTTCAGTTACGGTTACTGCAAATTACTAAACTAAATAACGGAATTTTCAGAGACGTGTGACTAAAGCTTTATGCAGTTACTGCTTCCAAAATTTTTATTCCCGTTTATAAATTTCAGAAACAGTAACTGCATAAAGCTTTAGTTACACGTATCTGAAAATTTCCATAGAAATTTCTAACAGGGTATAAGCTTCAACGAAGTGTGTGCCGTTACTTCTGGATGTTCTGGATTCAAGTTTTTGATTGAAACAGAACCGTATTATTACGTTATTAAATCGATAATCAATTTAATAAGTACTGATGCTCACATTTACATCTAATAAATCCTCCCTCCCCCATGACGTCAAATAAATGCTAACTTGCATCTATACAATCCACTCTCACCGAATCTGTTAGAAATTTCTATTGTTTTTACTTCACCTTTTTGGAACAAAATCGGCTCTTTTTTAACATATATCCTTCTTTGAAACTGTATTTTTGAAATATTTGATTTATTCTGCGACAATTGCGCTAATTAAGCAAAATGTTAGAGATTATGAAAGAATTTATCTTACCAGCGAAGCAATAATCACTCTATAGTTCTCTGATATTATTCCGACTTGTAGTGCCTGTTTGAGAACAGTCGCAAGAATATCGTACGAACAGTCAATTATGATATTTTTACATCCAGACATTCTCACTTCCTTCATGGCTTGCCTACAAGTAAATCGTCCCATTAATTTTTCTATAGCTCGATTAGCGTCTTCAGAAAAAATCTCAGCAATAGCGACATGTGTGGCTATGCGAGTGACGCTCGCGCCTCGTATCCAGACAGTCGTATCGTAAATCATCACGATGTTTTCTGGCGTTTACGGCGGGTCTAAATAATGGCACAGGTGCATAATAACTTTGTTTGACAAACGTCGCTCGCACATGCACGCGCGCTGCAGGCTCGTACTGAGGAACGGCCTATTTATATGGTTCGCGCACGCATACCTAAAATTTGGTCCACTACCTAAATGGAACACCATCGCGGAAATGGTGTTCATGTTTGACAACTTGAGCAGTCTGTTGATGCGTATCAGGCCATCCACGTTGTCATAAAGTATTGCGTATTCTTTCCATTTGTATTCTATTATTAAGTCTTGGAAAACCTAAGTAATTTTGTATATTAATTTTGATGTGAATATAATCAATAGCAATAATCGCATTGAAATTTATTGAATATAAAAAAATTATAATTTTCTTTGCTTTCAATCTCTTGATTAAATTATGTTTGGCTGACGAATTCAGTTAACAAATATATAGTGAACAATGCTTGCAAATGATGAAATGCGAAAAAAATTTAGAGTAATATTTATCTGAACATATTATTAGGACAATACTTGAAAATTTCTTATAAGCAATGCAATTTTTTATTTTGATTTAAACACTTTAATCTAATTTTGTATTTTAATAAAAAGATTCTAGCCAAAAATGTAATTGCTTTACTCAGATTGAATTTATAGATTGATGGCAGTTTGTTTATAAATTGCTAAGTTTATAAATAAGAATAAGTACCATGGAGAGCGCGTCGGGATGCGGATATAGGTTTATTACATTGCCACGTTTTGGTTCGGAATCCCATCTGGCAGCAATATGAGGTATGTCCAGGATATCGCACATACTTTGAATGTGGCTCGCTGTCGTTTTGTCTTGAGGACCGAATAATCCGGTCACTCCGTTATTTACCAACTCGCATGCTACCCAGAAATACATCATGCGATCTCATAAAATGCTTCACATGTATTAGTAATCGAGCATTTAATCACGAGCTATCGCTAACGAAATTTGCAAAAAATTAACTTTCGATTTTACAAACAAATTAGTTAGAATGCAATAAGTTTGGAAAACTTATTGCATTAACACTGTTTGGAAAAAATTTATATGCAATATAAATATAAATAGTAAATAGATTCTGGATGTATGCATATTGCGCAAGCGCGCGACAATAAGCGCGCTCATTAGATTATAAGTATAGGCATAAGGAACATTCTAAAGATAGAAAATATGAAGTTCTGCTCCAATTCGCAAGCACGAAAGAAGAATTACCTATTTTTTCTACTTGGAATGCATTCTTGTTGACTTTTTCTGTTCTGGGTTTTAACAATAAGCCCTTCAGACGGTCGGACCCAGTCATGTTCCTATTTACTGATTTGACTGATATTTCAAATGCTTTCTGAATCATCTCGTCGCCGTCGAACAGACCTCCTGCAATTTCATTTTCATTTAATTTCATTAATACGCTGGATTTTGGTTATTCTGCTTTCACCCGCGTGTGTTATTATTCATGAGAAAACGCGGCGAGCTTACCGATTGGTATCTTCCTCGGAAATCCCAAAATGTTGGACATAAATGCAACAGTGACGTATAGGAGTAGTATTTCTCGGCCATTCTAAAAGAGGATCGTTCTAATAGCAACGCAAAGTAAATTGTACAGAGTGTATACGCAGTACGGAGCTTCTCCTATTTCTTTAAAACATTTCTATAAACATTTAATTACGAGAATTTCTTAGTAAGATTGTGTAAAATTAAGTTTGCTCTTGTTTGTTATTGGCTTTTGCATTAGTGCTATTGCCCCGCTATCCTAGATGATCTAAACATTCAAGCGCACTAATACAGTACATATACACACACACCCAGTGTGGTATATTTAGACACTTCTCGCCTCGCTGTGCCAACGTACTCTGCAACAGCTTCTCTCAATCTATCTGCTGAAAACAACTGTCGAATGGTTCACTGACAGTCTTTGAGAGATTGTCAGTGGTGTAGATTCGTTTTTACTGGATACTAGTGCCATAATTTCGAATATAAAAAATTTAGATAGATAATTTATAATGTGTAATATGTGCATCTCTACTCCAATTAAACGAAACGTTTGAAAGTCGTCATAAGTTGTGTTTAAGATGTATATCAATTTCAAATGTTTACACTAAATACATGAATAAAATACATTTTAATTTTAGTCTAGAAAGCGTAGCCAGTTTTTCGATAGTTTTGTGTTATTGATAAGAATAACGATAAGAATAATGTGCACGAATTTACTAACAGATTTATTACTTTTTTATAATTACCAAAGTCTACAATCTTACAAAATAAAAAATATTTTCACGTATATTAATTGCGTCTCTAAAGAGAAAGTAAATGATGTTTTAATTGTTGTATGGTACTATTTTGCAAACGTAAATCTGCCTTCACAAAACTCACTTTGTAAACATTTTTTGTTTTATTCAAATTTGTACCTTTTTAATAAATTTATTATTCTATTATATTGCATGTGGTGTGTTCAATCTATAAAGGTACACATGATGTATTCAGCGTATTTTTAAATCTCGATCTTGTTAACAAGAAAGCGCTAAGTAGTTATAGATGAATTTGTTCATCATTCGCGCGGCTCGTTGCCAAAATAAAATTCAGGCAGCACATCAATTGCGTTGTTGGGAAAGTATATGTTAAATATTTCCTTCAATACAAGGAAACAAACCATTTTTGGATTATAGAGCAATACTACGTGGTTAATGGCTTCAGAGATTTGCAACAACGTCTCACGCGGTGTATTACAAGCATCCCTCTCCCACGTCTACGTAAAAACCACTTGTGTTACATTTGTCCACTTAGGTTGATTGGTTGGTTAACGGCATGTGAGATCACTCGCGTGATTAATTGTACTTATTGCAGACTTATTGGAAACACTCTGGAAAGGAATAATGGGCAAAGAATTAAACTCGTCGTGTCACCGAATTTGTATACTTCGCGAGCCATCCGGCGCTATCGGAGCCAGTGGTTATACTATCCCATGATTACTAGTTGACTATTTCAACCACATGCGAGAGCTTGAAAAGTAGGTAATGGTACCGTATCCTCTCATATGTTGTGCCCGTATTGTTTTGCGCATGATCGTCGTTATTTATCTCATTTAGAAGGTTCGTTTTATCATTGTTAATTATCATGTGGCAATCATTTACTAAAATTGCCATTTTTAATTATTATTTGAGAATTTTATGCATTTGACAGTTGTAAGAAATATTTATATTTAGAATCTATTATTGGCTTTTGACCGTCATAATTTTTCTAAACCTAGATTTGCACACAAACCAGACGTAAAAATTGCAATACTATCTAGTAGTATTTTTTAGTAATTTTAAATTATTTGATTTAATTTACTCTATTTTATTAATAATTTTTTTTCTTTCCTTATTCTAAATTAGACTAATCCTGGATATTTATTTCATTCGGTGCGCGGTGCTTGATTTGAGTGAGTATGAGAAAATAAAATTACGAAAAAAAGATTAATTTCTCTAGCAATGTTAACTGTTAATGTTATCCCAATTTGTCTATTATTTTAATTAGTAATTAATGTATGGAGGGAATGAAATAATATAACATTTTAAAGTAAATTTGTTGAAAACAAATGTATTATATATTAATATTATAAACTGTATTATATATTATATATACTTATCTATGTTATCATTATTTTATTCAGTACACAAGTGCTCTAAAATGTTTTAGATAAATTTCATGTTTAGTAGTTTAAAGATTCAATTTGATATCCGGAGCCATCATGAACTACAAAGTGGTAAATCTGGACGAGCAAGCCTTTTATCGGGAGTCGTTTCGTCATTATTTGTCGTCAGTTGGTGACGTTCTTATAACTGTTGGTACAAAACCATATGGAGGAGTACATCCCCTTGTGCTGGAGCTTTTGTTAGATCCATTTCTTCTTCGTGCCGGCTTAGAGTTACTACATTTCGCGACAAATTTCAGTTCGTTTATTAATTCCTGCTTGAAAGACACCTGTAAAATAAATAACACATTATATATTTGATAAATAAATATAAATATGTTACATTTTGTGGAAAAAATAAACGATTAAAAGTATTGTTAAATTCTACACGAAAAAAATTTTTTTAAATTTACCCTGCAAATCATGTTAATTGTGAGACAATATAGTATTTAGGCAAATTTTATTGTACATTACAATAAATTTTACTGTAAAATCTTATTGTAGTGTACAGTAAAATTTGTTTCTAAATACAATATTGTCCCACATTTAACATAATTTGCAGGGTAAATTAAAAAAAAATTCTCTTCGTATACAAGAATTTTCTGAGTCGCTAATTATTATCATTTATATCTTTATTTATAACACACACACACACACACACACACACACGCGCGCGTTTAAAAAACGTACATATGCTAAATTTAAAATTATTAAATTTTAATAAAATTATTTATCATCATAATATTGTTATAATGATATAAAATTGAATCGCCGTCTTAATTTTTCAAATTAATTGTGATTATTTCACTATTTTTGTCTTAGAACTGTATTAGTTTTAGAGAATCCGATGGATTTTGATGGAAAGCGGTATGATCGTAATATACTGTGTTGTAAGTAAGAATAGTCCGCTTACATTTTCTCGAATGGATGTTTGGGCAACATCCCAAAGTAATTCTAATATAGTGTATACGCAGGATAAGGCGACGCCTACAGTGAGCACCAAGAATACTCCACCCACGTTACCGAGGCCTAGTGGATCCGCTTGACTGGCTCCAGCGCTTTCCTAAATAGCGATGCGTGACAAGCAGATTAAATAGATACGATGTACACATTTTATAATAACCAAAATTCAAAATTTATCTACCACTCACCCGACATTTGCCTCCACCTCTCTTTTGTGTCCACCATTTTTTCTTTATTTGCGAGATGACGCCGCCTTCAGAAAGTTGCAATACTGCCGAGTTGATATTGTGTAAATACTCCGAGTCTGCAACAGTAATGTATGACACGGAATTTATTTCCTATTTATTTCCTATATGTACAGGAAATAAGTAAGTTACAGAACTAAACGTCCCAATTTATTGGAAAATTATATTGAATTTTACTAGTGAACATAGTTTTGCATCACGGCATAATTTTAGAATCATATAATATTTAAAAAAAAATAACAAAGTGCATTTTTAATCTCATAGATCTGAAGTTGAAACAAATTCAGGTTTATTATTAAATTATTCCATATTTAATTAGATGAGGATTTTTACATTTGGCGTATTCTGAAATAATAAAATAAAATAGCAAAAAAACAACATAGGCTGATGTTTGTAATTTATTCAACATTGTATTAAATAATTAATATCTTATAATGTTAATATGATGCTTAAGATGCACGGTGACATTTTAAGACTATACTTAAAAAGTCTTAAATATAAAAACCAACTAAACATCGACCAATAGTGACATTTGATAGAACAAAATAAACATTATCTTTTGAAATCTCTCGTTATTTAGGTTTCAGTTATTAAGGCGATGCTGGAAAATCGGAAAAATTTGCACGAGATCGATAAAACAGACTCTTCGGTGTTAGTGGTATCTCTAAATGAACTTCTTACAATATCTTTTATCTCACTCAAACACGTGGAATGTCCTTATCTAACTTATTGAAGTGCCATCCGTTGCAAAATCCGACACTTAATGCTAGACACAATATTTGCTGTTTTTACCTTAGCTAAGCGTACAAATTACCATAAATTGCAGTCGTAGGGATTTCTTTTTTCTTAGACTTTCAATCGTAGTTCAAAAGGCTTTGTTTTATTTGTTCATGTAATCCGATTCGAGGGACGTAAGCATTTTGTACATATGAGCTACAGAACTTCTACTTTAATGAAATGTTTACGTCAAATAACAGCTGTACGATCCAAAAAATGTAATTTTTAAATTTTTTTACGTTTTGACTACAAATTCCTTTGTCCCCCCCAATACATTTTATGTCTATTTTAATCCTGTGAAAGGATTTTCAATTCTGTTCAGTTCTGTCATTTCGGAGAAATCTTTACGACTGCAATGTGTCGATAATTTCGACCTTCCAGCATCGCTTTAAGATATTGTATTTTACATTGATAAATTTAATATAATATATGTATTACTGTAAATGTATACAATAAATTATTCTAAAAGTAATCTATTTTTCTAATTTTCTTCAAATTTTGATAATCTTATAATTCGATATTATCGAAGTTAACATGAAGATAATATTTAGAAAAAATGATTTTTTTATGGTTAAAAATTATGAAAATATAAACTATTTTCCATATTCTATTGCTATACAAGTCTATATAGATATTATTTCAATTGATAAACTTACTTTTCTTCATTGCAATTCCGTAACCTTTTTCATCGAGCAGATCTCCTACTTGACTAACTTCGCAAATTCGCTCGACCAAATATCTAGAGTTTAATATATATGTATATATATATGCATTAGGGTGGGTCGAAAGAAATTTTTTTTTAAAATCAATTAGTAAAAAGTTAGAGCTATGGACCTCAATATAGTCTGCGTAAAATTTTATCGAAATCGGTTAATATCTTCAGGTTTCCCCTCGACTTTGAAATTAGTAAGTTTATGCATCTTTTACAAATTTTTGAAGCAACTGTGTGTTTTTTTTACACCAATTGATTTATCTCATTATTCTGTTCCTAAAAATATTAGGTATTATTATCAAGAAATCAATAGTTTACGAGATATTTTATATTGTATCAAAATATGGCATAATAAAGTATAAAATATCTCGTAAAATTGATTTTTTGATAACTTTACCTTAATACTTTTATATGCAGAATAATTAGAGAAATCGTATTATGTAAAAAAAATATTATTCCGTTAAAAAAAATCGATGTGATCTTGATCTGATCTTAACAACGCCATCTAAAATAAAATTAATGATATTTTCTTATGTACCTCCCCGAACTAAACAATTTTTATTTGAAACATTTTTCCATATCTATCATATTTATCGAGAAATCTTAATGTATTATTTAAGAATATATTTCGGATCCGTCATTTTGAAATGTATACTTCTGACCTCGAATTCGTGTTTAACGACCAAAAAAACAACAGTGGTAATATTAAATTGTATTGAAATTAAAATATTTTTTTGAATTTTGACACATCTATGAAGAAATGCATAAACTTACTAACTGCAAGGTCGAAGGGTAACCTGAAGATATTAATCGATTTCGATGAAATTTTATCCAAACCATATTGAGGTCCATATTGAGCTAATTTTTGGGGAGTATTACTAATTAATTAAAAAAAAATTTTTCGGCCTATCTTAATATACATATATATATGTAAAATATATAATAAAATGTATGTACATTTAAAATAGATAAAAGTAATAATTATAAAATAAATATATAAACAGTAAAAATAATACTCGATTGATGCTGATTCCATCAGAAAGGCATAGTCTTCTTCTATGGCCTTCCGTACACCGGCAGTATTATCCAGTACAAGTACATCCTTCTTGTTTGCTTTCATGTACTCGTACATTTCCGTGTACGTTGTGTGATTGCTATCCTTGAAAGTAAAATTCTTTCAAAGAATTTAATTAGAATACAACTCCCACGCTTATGCTCATTTTTCAGTACTATGCACTTATGCATGTTAGTAATTGATTTCCCTATCAAAAACATATGTTTACAAATATTTATTAGGGGAATTGTGTAATTGGAAAATTATTACTTTAAAGTTTTTTTTCTATTATTTTTAATAATAATTTTTAATAGCGACACTTACATAGTTACGTCAATCCTACAAAATGATAAAATTCTCAAATAGAGAACACTGATAATGTTTTAATAATGCTAATAATTGTGAAAAGTTATTGAACGCGACAGTGAAGTAATTGCTTTGTTAATATTATGTTATTGTTATTTATATATATATAATATTGTTATTTATATATATAATTACTAATAGTTATTTAATTAATTGTGTTTTTGCATGCAGAATTAATTACTGCCATATTTATAATAAATGACTATTGTAGGAGAGGGTTGCCGAATGCATAAGTTATTTTTCATTTAATTCTATTTTCTATTTAATTCTATTTTATTCAATTAATTTTATCAATTCTATTTTGTGATGGTATGATTTAGAAAACTTAATAGCTTTTAAAAATATTGATTTAATTTTTATAATAATTGCAAATATGTATATACAGTCGAACCTTGATAAACCTCTACAACTCAAAAACCTATATAAGACGAAAATTTTTATTCCCTTCTGTTCCGCTGCGGAAAATCTCCATAAATCGAAATAAAATCTACCTTAACTCGAATTACTTGTCAGATATTTAGATGTATTATTTTATCTTTGCAACTCGAATTTAAAGTATAGCCAGACCTCTATAAGTCGAAGTTCATCTCTATAAGTCAACTTGTATTGTCGCTGCCTCTATGATTCGAAGTTGTAGCTACGTGTATAACCATATAATAGTTTGGTATTTGTTTTATAATTACATTTATTATATGTAAGTAATAAATAATTTACTGTAAAACATTGAATTTTTTCTTTAAAAGCCATTATAATCGGAAAATTATAAACTCTCGTACAAAGCCTCGAGTCGAATAGCCATAAGTCAAATTTTTATATGTTAACCCTCTTTTATTCGAATTTTGATAAGTCGAAAATTCTATAATTCGAAGATAGAAGATAAAAGAAGAAGAAGAAGAAGAAGATAGATTTACCTCTTCCCTTGAGATTCGAGGTTGACTGTACAATGAACTTGTAAAGTAAGTGCTATAGTAAACCTCTTTTTATGTAAATATAAAAAAATTCTGAATAAAATTATATTATTATCAGCTATATAAATAATACTGGTCGACATGCTAAAAGTTTAGTAAAAGGAGAGCGATTTCCAGTAGATTTTTGGGCTCTGAACGATTCTGTCCTTAGAATTTGCCTATCACATTATATTTTCGAGAAAAATAAGATTAAAGCCTTTAAAAAATACGTTTTTAGCAATTTTTAAAAACCATAGCAGACAAACTTGACGCTAGAAACTTTCAAAAGATTTTAAATGAAAGCTTAATCATTGTACTCGAGCCTAAGTGTCTCCAGTATTATAAAACTATTTACCAGCGCCGTGCAGCCGTGTGTTTGTAGTGCTGTACGCGCGTCACTTAACCGTCACTGCACGGAAGTCGAGAGACTTAACAGCGGAAAAGATTGTATTTTATCCAGTAAATCTGCCATTAATGACTGTGAAAATTATTTTTGAGAGAGCAAGTTACAATAGAGTAATGAAACTAGTATTTTTATAAATAATGTTAACAAATTGCAACTTCTTTAACAGTAGACCGTTTAGCCGCAATATTTATTATGTTGCAATGTTTACGCGAGTGTTAATAAGTCAGAAGATACAGAAGACAGGACTTCCGGCTCTAATGTACAGTGACGGATAGACACGCGCACGTACACCTTAATTACTACAAACACACATTGCTGTACGGTGCAAGGAAATACTTGTAGTTTCGTAATATTGGAGATACTTGGACTTGAGAACAATGTCTAAACTTTCATTTAAGATTTTTTAGAAGTTTCTAGAACATCAAGTTTATCCGCTACGATTTTTCAAAAATTGCCAAAAACATGACCCTTTTTGGATTTCAATCCTTTTAAGAATTTCAATTCTATTTTTCTCACAAATGTGACGTGATACATTTAGAGGATAGTATCGTTTTCAGCGCCCTAAAATCTACGGGAAACCATTCATTTTTCTTCAGAAAACTTTTTGTATGTCGACCAGTGTAATTAATCAAAAATTATATCTGATTTTAGTATTTTTTAAGTGTTAAACACGCACAAAACAAGATGTAAATTTTCATTCATATTGCTCATTTATTTTATATTTTCTGTCTCTAAATATTGATTATATTAAGTAACAATATAAAATATGATAAAGTATGATTTAGATGATCGATATGTATTCAGCAACTCGCTCTGATATATTTTAAATTATTAGTGAAATTTTTTTTAATTAATAATAATAATAATATTTACAAAAAACATAAAACAAGCAACACAGATAAATAAAAGAAGAAATTAGTTATTCAAAGAATTAAATTTTTTTACGTTCCAGGTTATTCTTGTATATATGTATAGTATAAAAATAACAAGCTGAATATATCCTGAAAAATTTGTTGCTACATATGCAATTATTTTTTATTATATACAAAATGGTTATTTTATTTTAATATTAATTATATAAATTTTATAATTTAAGTTAAGTCAGAATCTTGATTTTATTCTGTATATTCGATGCCTTTATGTAAATTTAAATTGTTTCAAATTAAATCATTTCGTTTGTAATAGTAACTTTATATTAATGTTGCAATTTTTTTGTTATAAATGTTATGACAAATTCAGAAAAATGGACTTACTCTGAAGAAATGGAACGTAGATCCTTCATCTTTTGCGCCATATTTTATGGTGCCTTTCTTTTTTGCTAATTCTTCAACATTATCGAACGGCTTTATTACAGTTTCTATAGTTAAGAATGCGGCCAGATTAGCTGTGTAACTAGATACCATAATTAGGCAGAAAAACCACCAGCAACTCGCTATCATTCTTGTAGATATACCTCTGCAAACAATTTAAATTTTAAGATGTAAGACTGTTTTATTAATTTTAAAATTTTTAGTATACTTTTACACTGTTAAATCTATAATGTTAAACTAAACCTTATTTAAATCTCCACTGCTCTTAATAAATAGTTATTTTTTATTAAAACAATGGAGTTAAATAATTTAAAACAGTTCAAATTTTACCCAAATTTGGATTAAATTCTATTGTTTTATTTAAAAGTAACTATATTGAGATCGGAAGAGCACACGT
>NW_012026845.1:26400-27976 GCF_000956235.1 Wasmannia auropunctata | reverse complement strand
GAACTATATTGTTTTAGTTAAAAATAACTATTTATTAAGTAGGAGCAGTGGCGACTTAAATAAGGTTCAATTTGACACAATAGATTTAACAGTGTATATTTTTATAATATATTATATAAAAAAAATATATATTTTATTTTATTTATATATAATTTTTAAAAACTGAAAAATAATAATGATAAAAATAATAAAAATTTAAAGCATGAAATCGAAAAGTAGAGGAATTACACAAGTCAATAAAATAATTTTGTTAAATAATTCTAATTAGCGTAGGTGTTTTTTATGAATTACAAAAAGGAATGCCAAATGCTCTATTACGTCAAGTTTTAAAATTATTTTAAATTAAGATGACTAAGATGAGTAATAAGCAATTTATATTAAAAAATGTGTAATAAATCACTAACAGTCAATAAAATCATAAAACAGAAAAAATGTGTAATAAATCACTAACAGTCAATAAAATCATAAAACAGATAAATGTTTGATTTACGCGATAGTCGCGTTCAGCAGAACATTTATTTTGCAACTATTGGAAATTTTTTCGTCGATAGACTATTCCTCTAGATCTAAAAGTGTAAACCAGTTAGCAAAGAAAATTTTCAACGGTTGCAAAATAAATGTTCTGCTGAACGCGATTAATTTTTTTATTAGCGAAAGATAAAAAAATGTCTTACAAATAGCAAAAATGTTTATTTGTCAAGCATACTGTGCGTAGAAAAGCAATCGCTTTTATCAAGGTTTGACGAAGTGAGAACAAACTTCAAATATTAGTGTTATTAAAACATTGAGTTCCGTTCTCTTTATTATAAAACATTCTTGAAATTTTATTAAAAATTTTATTAAAAAAGTAGTATTCTAAAATGGCTGATAAAACAAATATTTCAAAACATATAAAAAAAGCTTTATTAATTTTTAATATAAAAGGAATGAAAAATTGTTTTCAATTTTTTTCTAAATAAGTTTTAATTTTGACATTTCAATAGCAAGAATGTGTTAGTCAATAAATATTCTGTGGAAAACGACATTTTTACGTGATATATTTTTAACAAACAAACATTTTTGCCATTTTTACGTAATAATTTCTTAACAAGCAAACATTTTTGCTATTTATGAAATAATTTTTTATCCTTTGCTAATAAGAAATCAATATATGTATAAATCAAATTTTCACTTATTTTTATTACTTCATTGATGATTAGTAATTTATTATACATTTTTTTCTTATAAATCACTAATATCTTATGTTCAAATTTAAAATAACTTTAAGATCTAACGTGATAAAGAACCAATTTGGTCATTTAGTGAGTGGCATTGTTTCTTGCAACCAAAATTTACAAAAAACATCTGAAGATTGCTTGATAAAAATTTTTGTTGCCAGCTTGTATTATCAGAAACCTAGCTTTAAATAATATAATATCTAAAGATCAAAAAATTTATATTTATATTTGTGTTTTAGAAGTATTTAAATAATTTAATATACATTATTTTGTATCTTCAAATCTTCAAAAGACGTATTTCATTTTTAATGATTCATTCAACATATTGATATTATAAAATATTACTAGTAATATTTTAT
>NW_012026845.1:25859-26350 GCF_000956235.1 Wasmannia auropunctata | reverse complement strand
AGTCACTCGCGCGGAGTGATAAAAGCGGCATTCGCGCAGAGTGAGAGAGAGAGAGACTCTCGCGACGGTCATAACAATCGCGACGAGATCGTGACGTGCAGTGCAAGTAAAAACGTGAGTTTCACGTGAGTTTTAAGTGAGTTTTACGTGAGTTTGAAGATTACTATAAGAATTATATAATGAAGATTTGGAAAAAGCTTCCTCTACATTACCACAGACTCTCCCGAAGAAATTTGTCTAAGAAAATATGGGCAGAGAGGTTGGTATCCATCATGTATTTCTAATAATCTATTGCATTCATACTTATAATCGTGTACAAATGTGATAAGAAATAGATATAGACAATGTTTAGCATTATTCGACATAAAGTTTTTCTCAGTGTTACAATTTATTTTCAACATTTAACAAGATTTCGCGATTCACGCCTACAATTCCCCTGTTGTCACTCGTAGTGAGTCGTAAGACAAACGTATAAAGTAAGGAGAGCGGCA
>NW_012026845.1:12897-13369 GCF_000956235.1 Wasmannia auropunctata | reverse complement strand
TTGATCTTTCTGCCGTGGAAAACAATGTCTGGTCCAAAGCTGGTAAATTAAATGACGAGTCATTGGATCTATTTTTACGGATTGTGAGAGAAACTTCATCCTTCGAAACTCAAAGCGTACAATATATAGAGTTTCCAAACTTAATAACAGCCAGTCGTAGGAAAAGTGTACAAATTATTGGAGGAAATTGTTCTGATCACTGGCGTTGCATTTTCTTTGATGGAATCAAACTGTGTGTATATGATAGCATACCAGCTTGTACATATGATAAAATGACGCCAAAAGAAAAAAATTATATTAGCATTCGTTTTCCACAAATAATACCTACCGATATAAGCTTTGAAAAAGTTCAAATGCAACCGGATGGTACGTCTTGTGGAATATATGCTGCGGCTTTTGCAACGGATATAGTATTAGGTAGAAATCCTTGCAAAGAAAAGTATTCCAATGACGTTGAATCTATGAGACGTCA
>NW_012026845.1:0-481 GCF_000956235.1 Wasmannia auropunctata | reverse complement strand
CTCATTGTAGACACCGCTTATGCAGCATCTATAATAAGACTTAAGACACAAGATTTTAAAAAAATTGACTAATTATAATCGATTATTAATTTCACGTAAGAAGAATAATCAATTGTGATTGGTTTTCTTAAATTTTAAATCTTAAATCTTATTGCAAACGCCGCTTTACATTTCAGAATGTTTGACTGTGATTGGTCAATATGACCTTACGGTTACAATTAAAATTTTTGTACTGAAGGATCCCGATTGGACACGTTACGCGTTCTAAAATTTAAAACGGCGACTATAATGAAACTTAAGGCTCAATATTTAAGAAAATTGACCAATCAAAATCGATTATCTTTCTCACATTAGATTAATAATCAACTATGATTATTGGGACAATTGAGTTAAAAACTATTTATCTGTAAATAACACTATCATTTTTAGAACTGATCTGAAGAAACTTCCTCATGTTTATGTTTAATACCGATACTGTTCA
>NW_012026844.1:1120736-1164312 GCF_000956235.1 Wasmannia auropunctata | reverse complement strand
TGTGTGTGTGTGTGTGTGTGTACAGATCGGTTGCGACACTTTTTTTTATAGATTTCTAATATATATTTTATAGACATCTAGTATTTTGCAAATGCGAATCACGATGTACTATCTTTAGTCTAGGAAACAGAATAAAACCAATTGTATGTCGCATTTGCAAAATATTAGTGTGTTATGAAACCTATTAAAAAAAAGTGTTGCAACCGATATGTTCATGACTGTACATTACAAATAATGTAACGTGTGAATGTAAATTAATTGTATTGTAAACAAAATTGTACTCATGTAATTTTAAATATATCATGTAAAATTTATGCTATACTATGTTCAGATAAATGTTATCATTATTTTTGTACGATAATTGATGAATTATTTATATTTTAGAATATTTTGATATCAAATATCTATGACTAACAGCATTTATATATTTGAATATTAGATTTTAAATATTCAAGGCTCTTCGTTTATCTGGTCTTAGTAAACCATATTATTGTAAAATTATTTACGCAGAATTAGTATGATAACAAGAATTTTATTAAAAACTAATATTTTTGATAAATATTTAATTTTAACATTTTTTGTTTCCAAATTCGGATTTAATTTGAATACCGAAAGAAGTTATTTATAATTTCGAGAAATTTTGAATTAAAATTACAATGTTTAAAATTATTGTCATTTTTTTTAGCATTTAATAAATAAGTTTATTAAATAAGATGTTGAAAATTCCAGCTTTAGCTGAGTCAATGATTAATTATTAATTTCTTGTTTGCAAAATTTGAGGTTTACATTTATGAATTTTTTCCCGTGATTTCTGTAATGCGTTAAATATTTTTTAACGTATTTTAAAATTATGTATTTATAAATATTTTTAAATTACATTTAGAATGTGTTTAAATTAAATGTTTAGAAATAGTTATTAAAAAAAATATTTAAATATTTATTAATGACAAACGCTACGTTCTTTTCTTGTTTTTGGATGCGATCGCTGTCTCCTTCCTCTTTCGCTATTCCTCGTGTCGAATAAGCGCCAAATACGTGATTTATTTTGACAAAAATCGAAGTATTCTTCATCATAAAAAGTTATTTTTCGTTGATTTCCATGAGTTACATCCACGATGTTTAGTTCGATGCCTCATTGAAAATTGAAAGTTCTTGTTACAGGGTCAAAATTAATCTCTCGAGTTTTTTTGGCAGTCCTCGGAAGTTTTAATTTTGGCAATAAATCAATGACAACCACTACATATTTGAAAATTGAGTTGTTAAATTACATCAATAATATATTTTGAGATTTTTTTTGCTAAATGTTCTTCCATTAGTATCAATATTAATATCAGTGCTGTTTTAATAATAATAAGACATATATTATAAAATAAATATGTATAATACATATGTATTATAAAATAAATATGGATATAATGATTATTTAAACAATATCAATTATAAAGTAAAATGAATTTAAGCTTTATATTAGTAATTTGCTTATTTTTTTATAAGTATTTTAACAAAAATATGGTTACGAACGTATACATATATTTAATTCTGTAACTTTTAACCTATTTCAACAAATTATTTTTAGGTACTGGACGTCCCACTATTCTCTGGAATATTATTTGTTTAGTTATAGCAATTTATATTTCTTTATAATGAAATACATGCATATATCATGATATTTATTTGATAAATTTAAATTGTTATTGATTTACAATTAGATAATTTTACCCAAAAATTACTCTTTTATTTTTTCTTTTACATGAAATTCTTATACATGAATGCATTAATACATGAATGTAATTAGAAATGTGCGGTTACAAAAAATTTGAGATTAGTCAAATGGGTACTCCCATATTAGTGGGATATCAATAACTAAAATTTTTACATGGTTGAAAAGTAGATAATTGTTAAGTATTATATTTATAGAGTTTTTGGTACAAAATTCTTTAAAATATCCCGCTATTATAGGGTTGACTTATCTCGAACAGTTGGTACCCGAGAAACATTTGTATCCGTACATATAATAAGATATAATTGCGCATGTATTTTATTATTAAATGTATTCCTTTGTAACCATAATTCTATAAGAATCATTTTATCCATGCATTTTTCAATAATGAGGAAGAACATTTTTTGTATGCCAATTCACGTATTAAAGATGCAATAACAGTCATTGATATGCTGCTGAAATCATTACTATATTATTACTGTCGCGAGCAATTTGAAAGATTCAGAATTCCATTGCCTCCTGTAACAAAACTGCTGACGTTTAATGGATCGCTTAACTTTTTTTGCGGATGGACCTTGTGGAATTCAATATAGAATTAGAGCACAATACGTTCGCTCTCCATCATAAAGATTGTTTTTTTTCGTATAGAATAACCTGCGTACTCGGTGAAGGGATCTCAATGTGATCAAATATCCATCTTTGTTTGCGGTAAAATCGCAATCATTTCTCGCTATCTATTAAGATTCGTAGAACTCTAAAATGTATGCCTAGAAGGCAATCATTCGTATGCGTTTGATAGTTCGTTTGAATCGTATTTTATTGAAATCAAATATGGGTGAGCTTCCATAAAAAAACGCAAATACGGAATTGTATTAATTTTTTAACTAGCAATACTAATTATAATTCATATTACATTGACATTTTAGATTTTTATCTTATTCGGGAAAATAGTATTATGAGTATTTTCGTTGTCTGTACTGATTTCTTATTGTGATTTAATTTCTAAACTTTAATCATTGACTTACTCTAAAGCTTTGCTTATTTTTTATGAGTTGAATATTTCTGTAAAATTTTTTTACAATTTATCAATGTTTGAACGATGGAAAACTATAACACATAAATATATTATTTACATTTTTGGTTGCAATATTGCTCGCATTAGATAAAATTTAATAAGTTTCGTATAATCACAAGTTGATAATAAAAAATAAATATCGTTAATTATTGATAATTTTTATTACTCAATATTTCAGTAATAATATGTTTAATAAAATTCATGTTATTATATGTATTTTTAAATAATTCTGTACTTTTATATAATTCTGCAATTTTTTGTTATGTTACTAATAATATTATTTTATTGTATTTTAAACAGCATTTTGTAATCTTAATAACATTATATTATATGATAAATAATATACTTTATAATTATTGTATTATAATATAAAATTAATAATATTGTGAATTAAACATACAATCTAAGTAGCAAGCTAATGTTATTTGTCATCAGCTTGCAATTTATTGGGATAAAGAGGACCGCTAAAATCGGCGGGGGTGGTGGAGGGCCTCTACGGGCTAATTCGTCTTAGCCCAATTAAATTTTTTTATAAAATTTCAAATTTATAATATATTGAAAACTTTTCAAATATTCTTGATTTCTGTAGTTATAGTTATGTACTTTGTGTATTGAAACTTTTCATAATACATTTTTATTGTATATTTTGATAGTAAAATACATTATGAAATAATATATAAATTGTATAAACGTAAAAAAATACATATCACCTAAATAGCAAGCTAGTGTTATTTGTCATCATATTGACTTCTAGCTACTTTAGATAAAAGAGGACCGTTAATTAAATTAACGGGGGTGGTGGAGGGACTTTACGGGCTAATTCGTTTTAGCCTAATTAAATTTTATATAAAATCTCAAATTGAAAATATATAATTGGAAAACTTGTCAAGAATATTTGATATCTATAGTTATACTTTTTATGTATATTGAAACTTTTTATTGTACATTTTGATATCAAAATATATTACACAAAAAATAAAATATTAATGTATGTAACCTTAAAAAAGTACATATCACCTAAGTAACAAACTAATGTTATTTAGTTATCATGTTGGTATTAGCTTGTTACTTGGAATAAAAGAGGACCGATAATTAACGAGAATGGTGGGAGGCCTTTTCGGGCTAATTTTAACTTAATTAAATCTTATATAAAATCTCAAATTACAAATACATAGTTGGAAAATTTTTAAGTATACTCAATCTCAGTAATTATATGTACATACTTTGTATATTGAAGTTTTTTTATATATTTCGATATCAAAAGACATTACATAAAATAAAATATAAATGTATATGTATATAAATGTAAAAGACATTATATAAAAAATAAAATATAAATGTATATAATTAAACGTATAAGAATACGTGTCACCCAGGTAGCAAACTATAAACGTTATTTGACATCATATATTGACGCCATGCATTAGTTTGTTGCCTGGGACAGAAGATCGAGGACCGCTGTGATTATAATTGGCACGAGTAGTGGAGGGAATTTACGGGCTAATTTGTTCTAGCCCAATCAAAATTTTATTCGTGTTTTAAATTGAATATAGTTTGCTTAGAAAAATTCCAAGTTTAGTCAATAACTTGCAAATTGCTAGTATAATTGGTTAAATAAAGTAGCTTATATAAAAAATATTGTTTATGCAATATAGTAATTTTATCATATAATTTTCTATAATTTTATATTACATAATGTCTTTTTTGTTCTATTATTTTATATGCGTTGTATTAAATTATATATATTTCTAGCGCATTTTTTAAGTATATATTTAAAAATAAATTTGTAGCGTAATTAAATAATAATGAAGTATAAATGTTTATTCAACGCAAATAGGTCTTGATTGGAATCAGGGATGATGAAGGATTTTTACAAATTTGTTTGTTTTTGTTCAATTAAATTTTATTTTAAGTACGAAAATGTATGTACATACTTTCGAATGCGCAATTTATCGAGAAAGCCGCAAGCAGCCTTGAAAGGTGGATGTAGCACGGATACGCACCACAAATTATATACCGACGGTGCAGAAAAGTGAATGTTGCTATGTAGTTTATACCACTTCTTCAGGCGGCGTTAGTGCGCGAGGGCACTTTTGAGGTAAAAGGCCGTCAGCCGTCATGTCCATGTCATGTCCTATTATCAATAGATAGATAATTCAAATTCGATTCGATTTGAAGAGTACATACATTCGAACGTTCAATATTCGAGAATTTCATGTCTCGCATGACTGTGAACTGTTTGCGAGACTACAGTTTTCTGCTTGGCGCTTGCTATTGAATTTGAGGTTATGTATCTATTGCCGGCAGAAAGGTTGAGGTTATACATGACAGTGGCATGTTGCGGGACGAACGATGAACAAATTGTTACATATTCCGATCAAGGAAGTTAGCCGAGAGATTTATGGTGGTGCGATACGACCGTCCGAGATCTGTAAGGCTTGTGTTAAGCTGACTTCAGTCATCAAGCCTTTAAACGCTTATATCACCGTGACGAGCGATGTTGCGGAAGAGCAGGCGAGCGCCGCCGATGAGAGGCAACGGAGGAGTGCGTTATTGGGACAGCTCGATGGCATTCCCGTTGCCGTTAAGGATAACTATTGCGTCGTGGGTAAACCCACGACCTGTGCTTCTCGGATGTTGGTCAACTTCTCTCCGGGCTACAACGCCACCGTCTACGAGAGGCTCAGGATGCAGGGAGCCGTGTTGATCGGCAAGACCAATCTCGATGAGTTTGCCATGGGCTCCGGCACTGTGGACTCGTTTTACGGGCCGACGAAGAATCTATGGGGCTCAGACGTTTTATCTCAATTTTATTCGCACGGGTCTGACAGTTCGCACAAGGTCATCACGAGGAAACTGCATGAAAAAGATGCGTGGCGCATAGCAGGTATCATTGCCATAAATTGTTAATCATTGCTTAGCGTACCTTATTTTTGTTATTTAGCTAACTTAGTAACTTGAGGGATATGCTAGCGTTAATTTTTTGGGATGTAATGCATCTTAGGTGGCAGTAGTGGAGGTTCGGCAGTTGCAGTAGCCACAGGTACCTGTTACGCGGCCTTGGGCTCTGACACTGGCGGTTCCACTCGCAATCCTGCGTCCTATTGCGGTCTAGTCGGCTTGAAACCAACTTACGGTTTGGTATCGCGTTACGGCCTTATTCCTTTGCTGAATTCGATGGATGTCCCTGGTATTCTCACGAGAACAGTAGACGATGCTGTATTAATTTTAAACGCCATAGCTGGTCCCGATCGAGCAGATCCCACTACTGTGCAGAGAGAATGTGTTCCAATTAACTTGTCCGAAACGATAGACGTTAGCAATCTCAGGATTGGGATACCAAAGGAATACGGGATACAAGGCATAAGTGAGGAGATTGCGGGATGTTGGGAGAAGGTAGCTCGTCTTCTGGAAGAAGCGGGAGCCAGTGTAGTTCCAGTGTCGTTACCTCACACCGATTACTCTATAGTATGTTATTCCGTTTTAAATCGATGCGACGTAGCTAGCAACTTGGCTTGTTACGATGGTATAGAATATGGCCATAGAGCCGATGAATGGAGTTCGGCTCACGAATTGTACAAGAGAAGCAGATCGGAGGGCTTTAATGACGTAGCCAAAGGTCGTATATTAGTCGGGAATTATTTTCTTTTGGCGGAAAATTACGAGAAATATTATATCAAGGCGATGAAAATGCGTAGATTAATCGCGCGGGACTTTGACGTTCTGTGGCATAATAATATAGACCTCCTGCTGACCCCGACTACGTTGACCGAGGCACCGTGTTACGACGAATTTGTACAGCTGGACAATCAGACGCAGTGCCTGATTCAGGATCACTGTACGCAACCCGCGAACATGGCTGGTTTGCCCGCGATCAATGTACCGATCGAGCTCTCTCGCAATGGTCTACCTTTGTCCTTGCAATTAATGGCGCCGCTCTTTCACGAACAGAGGCTACTTACCGTGGCAAAGTGGCTCGAACAGGCAGTGCGATTCCCGCGACTTGAACTGAAGAATTCGTGTCTACTTGAATAAACTAACTTTTTTATAAACATCGATATTTTATTTATCTTCTGAATTCTTTTAAATTTGCATTATATATATTTCATAGATACATTTGGTCTGTTACGATTATTTACGAACTGCCAGCTTTGCAACCGGTTTTCATATATGCATCTTTCGAGTATTACGTATACAATTAGAACGAAAATTAGGTTTCGTCGCATTGCGCAACGGTCGCAACTCCGAGGCCATGCAATGCAAACAAATTATACTCCGGTACACCATCGAGCGTATCTGAAATTCTATTCGTCGAATAATGGCGTTTGCTTTTGCAACCTTCGTTTCACTGCACTGTAACGTTCATTATGTACAAAGACGAAATTATGATTCTCTTTATTATAAGACTAATTCTTCAGAAAAAAGGTAAGCAAAAAGCTTATCCAAGTAAATATTATAGAAAGAACAACTTGTTATTTTTTTAAAGCATCTCTTGTGCAGCCTTTTTTATGTCGAATTTTTGCATTCCGTATTTTCTATCTCGACATACGTATATCCTCATTTCATTAGCTAGTCATCGAGGTTCGCACGGCGAAACTTTGACATTTCGAAATTTATTGTCCCTCAAGGATCCGAGGGTGATTTAAGTGGAGAACAAACAACTGAGAACATCGCGCGCGTACAAAATCTATTCACGTAGCGTTTTCGATAATTAGATCGTTGTGACATTTCAGTCTAATCTATTGTTCGCATTACATTAAGAAGCTAACAGAGAAACGGGACAATCTAATGCGTATTTATAAAGTCAATTATATTTTATTGTTGCAAAATGATATATAAAAATTTACATATTATTATTTATAGAGATTACAGAGAATGATAATTGCAGATTATACAATAAATTTAGATTCGAATATTACATAATTTATGTGTATAATAATTTATTACTAATCGAATTACATTTTTCTTTTAACACGAGTACATTTCCTTATCTTGAAATAAACCTTGCTTTCGTTATTTCAAATGTCAGTCTACTCACTTATTCGTTGAAAGGCTGAAACGAGGAGACATTCATCCCTGTACTGAATATTAAATGATATGTATCTTTTCTTTTTATAATTCAACGCGATATCGAAAACTCTCCGAGTTTTAAGGAAATAGTTCAAAAGAACAGAAATAATATATTCTGTCTGTATATATTATTTCGTTTCTCTCGTAATAGCGGCCGCAAGTGGTGTTAAATCGTGCATATTCGGATGTTCCTATCCAGGCGCGTGATAGTCGTGCCGTCTAATTTTGTATTCTCTTTTCTTGCCGTATTATGTAATTTCCGGTTCTTATCGCCGCATAAAACTCGGTTCTGACTACGAAACCACGAGAAATGAGACGATAATACATTTCGTCAAAGAGAAAACGAGCTATAGTCGTTTCATTATGCAGCATCTCGTTATCACATCACTATCGTATCAAATTATAAAAAATTTCTAAGTCATTCTCTGAATGTTGAAATATTATTATAAACATACAACATTATTAGGAATTCTTGTTATTTTCCAATCTCACTTTTTTGTGAACAAAATTAACGTGTATATATATATATATATGAACGATTAATATTCGAATATACGCGCCGAACTGGGTTGCCTCGTGTACAAAGCTGTGTAATTAATGACAGAGGAAATAATGTATCTAAGTACTGTGTCCGATAATCGAGTAAGCCGCGCTCATATTACACGCTTTAATCCAGGCTCGTAAAGCTTTGCGGCAGCCATCGGTGAGAGCAGCCCATACTTTTAGAACATCAAACGCGCTCGGTAATCATTCTCCTTTGAATTTAAAAAATATGAAGCCTTTGTGATTGATGTAACCCTCGACTCCAGTCCTCGATTCCTCCGTATATGCGTTATTTTGTTACCTCGGTTAGAGTTCATCGTAAATCCTTGACTAATATTCTCTATCTGAAAACACTCTGCTCTATGCGTTTATCGTTCTTGTTTGCGCACTTTTGTGCTGGTGCGGCAATAATAATAATAAAGAGAGAGAGAGAAAGGAATAATTGCGCTAGAAAGTTATTAAAACTTTTTTACCTTTTTGCAATTAATGTCGCAATCTTACCACATGATACATTTTTACGACTAGTCTCTCAAAGAAAACGTTTTTTTTTTATATGTCAAAACTACTTTGTAATCAAACATTGAGTCGAATACAAATCATATAATTTAATTTAAAAAGCTGACAAAGAAAAGAAAAGGCTCATATTTGAAATTTCAAACGCGATGTCGATTATTAGCTATTCGCCGCGTTGCTCCGCAGCCAATTAGCATCTGCTTGTCCAGGCGCAAATTACAATGCGCGGTTAATGGAAGTTGGATTTCGAGAGTACGCGCGCGATCTTCCGATTTATGGCCAATCGAAATTGAATTCTAGTTAGTAACAGCCAGAGTACATACATTCAAACACCCTTTTATAGAGAGATTTTCGTACGATGAGCCAGTGCTTCCCAATTACGAGATTACGAAAGTTTTAACACGAGAGTTTTGGTCAATTCTGACTAATAAAATCCTTTCTTCATTTACCACGTTATTTTTTCTTTAATTAAAGTCAAATTTAAGCGGCGATGAGTTTTAGAATCTATTTTATTGTCATAACGTGCAGCGATGTAATTTGAGTAATGTATGAACGATGAGTTTTTGCAAACTCTGTAAAAAAAAATCAAAAAGAATATCTGATAATAATTAGTCAGAACAATGAGGAAATTATGGTCGCGTTTAGTGAGCTTCCAAGAGAACGAGCTGCGAGGCTGACATCAAGTGTTTGACCGTAGTGCAACCCTTTGGCGCGTATACGATTGCATGCACGAACAATGCATTTCCGGGAAACGACGAGAAACTCTTAAAGGTACATAGCAATAATTATAGCAACAAGGAGGCAATAGAAGGAAACGAGTTACGAGTAGCTTGCGAGCGGGTTTAGGCAAACAGATCATTTAGGTCAGGGTCATTTTATTATATACTGTATAAAATATATTTACTTATCATCGTCGCACTGTGCAAGCTCGCTCTCACTTTCGCGGCGCGGAAAACGCCGTGCAGGATCTATCCATCTCGAGGTCGGACGTTCAGGACGATAACGACGGAACGACGATGGAGGGAAAAAGGCAGGCGGCCGGCCGAGAGGGTGGCCGTCTCTGGGAAAACAGGGTTGGGCACGGGGTGGCGAGGACGCATGCGTCGGACCCGGCCGTCGGGGGCTGTCGTGTCGCTCTCTGTCGTCGGTTACGCCAGTCGTCGTGACGACTTCGAGCCGTCGTCGTCGAGAACGTCGTGTTTTTAAATCGACCGCCGCGCGCCCACGCATCGTCATCGAATTTTCTCTCTCTTTCTCTATCTTTCTCTCTCTCTCTCTATCTATCTATCTATCTCTCTTTCTTCCTCACTTTCTATCTTCATCTTTTTTTCTCTTTCACTCATTCTCACTCTCATTCACACACACACTTCCTCATACCCCATATATTTCTTCTCGTCGTATTCACCGCCGCATTCGCTCCGCTCGCTCGTTTGCTTGCGCGCGCGCGCGCGCGCCAGCCGAGAATGTCGTGGCGCTCGCACCGCACTTTAAATCGTTGGCAAGTTCGCGCCGCGGGTGTCGTCGGCCGCGATCGCTATCGCGGATGAGCATTTCCGTGGTGTGTGGCCGGCAACGACCGATGGGGAATCGTACGCGGGTGATCTCGCGCGACTCGCGCGGTGGTGCGACGGAGTGACTAACGTCGTCGGGTCGTGTATATTCGCGTCCTTCGCGACCGCCGAAATCGCGGTCGGCGCGGACTTGGACAGGTGCGCGAGTGACCGCGGCTACCCTCCTATCATCGTTGTTATACGTCGTCGACTGCGCGCGACCACCCCGCAAGGGGTGCTCCATGATTGCACACCGCGTCGCGACAAGTGAATGGGCTTCGACACCTTGGATCGCCCGATATCGCAAGTGAGTGTTGTAACAGATTAGTGTAATAAATTCGAGAGAAAGAGAGAAAGAGAAAGGGAAGAGGGGAAAGCGAGGAAGAGATGGAACTGCGTGAATAATGGATTAATCCATAGAATCAAGGTGCTTTTTAAGGGTTTTCCTCCGTAAGATAAATATGTAGTTTTTGTAATAATAGAATGAAATTAGATATTTATGCTTATCGGACAAATAATGATTGCGGAAAACGTACTCCGTTTCGTTTTATTATTGCAAACGCGTATCACAAGGAAATGTTATTATAAATACAAAATGCTTCCGTTAAATTCTACGAAATTAAGAAGCATCTGATAAAATTGTATCGTAAAATTAATACGTTTGAATACGAAGCGGAATCATTGAGAAACCGCTTCGGATATTCAGAGTTGAATATAATGCACTGTGTTCTTTCTCCTGGAAGAAACGAAAGACCGAAGGATTATGCGTTGGACGTATTGCGCCGAATCGATACCGTATTTCCGTAACATATGGCATGCAGTGGAAATGGAATGATTTAAAATACAAATCTGTTATCCAGATAGATCGTAGTCAGATAGATTGCCGTCGTACGAATACGCGAAGTTTTTCAATGAACGGGAAACTTTTTCGAAAGTGCGCGTCAAGCGAGGATATTTTTCTCTCCGGGCAATTTTTCTGTCAGACCGATATTTCCTCCGTTTCTTCACGGTCAAATCGGTTACTTTGAGTAATTTCAAGACGTGATTCCGCAATATCGTAGATAGCGACTACTATACATAAGGTGTCCTATCGATAACGATAAAATATGCGGTAGAATATATAATAGACGACAGTTTATTATTTACAAGAAATTCCATATTCTAATAAAAACTAATAAAACAAATATAATATTCTAATATAATAATATATGTAATTATAAAATATATATTATAAACAAACGAATATGACGAATATGAATAAGCTAATATAATAATATATGTAATTATAAAATATATATTATAAACAAACGAATATGACGTAATGTAACATGTAATAATTATGCTATATTAATTTCATTTATTACAATTATCTAATAGATCCACCATTAATAAGATTATTTATTAATCACGTATTCTATTTGTATTTGCCAAGTAGAATCGACGGTATGTTGCAAAAGTCGAAAGTGTCATAAGCTGTGACATAAAGGGAATCGGCTGTATAAACTCGGCCGGACAGTGACTCGTTGCAATGCGATATCGCCGGCAGTTTAACACCGTTGCCGTCGTACTTTAGTTGTTGCAGTTCACGCGACTACGTCACTTCCTTTTTCCGCCTAACACCGGGTCGTCCACGTAACTCCATTAGACGAGTAAACAGGATTGTGTGCATAACAAGGCTCCCCCAGTACTTTTCACTGGGGTGTTCTACTGAAAACACGCAGGGCCCTCGCACACGACCACGACCGCGGAGAACATCGCCGCGTTCCAGTCTTGCGCGCGACGTAAGGGGAAATATTGTTGCAACGTCTGTCTACTCGTACACTCTGTCAGTTTGCATCTTTGCCGATATATCGTGCGCCGCGCGTGGAAACGTCGACGTCATCGGACGTATATTCAAATCCCCGCCACGTATTGAAAATCTGCGAATAAACCGGAATAAAAGCGTAGACGCAACGTGAGAAAACGAGACAACGGAAAAACCTTGGCCATATTAAATTTTCAACGGAACCGCGCCTTTTATTTTCTCCATTTCTTCCTCCCCGAGGGATCTCTTCTCATTTCATTTCTTTTGTTTTTCCTTCGTGTAGAGCCTTCGGGTGTCGCACCCTCCCATGTATTTGACACTTTAGCATCGGATTACTGTCCTCCTAGTTGGTTTACAAGCTACATCCAGGGAAAAACAGCTTGTAGCTTATTAGGGAAGGAGCTACCGCACGTACGCGTCATTGATCATCCAGTCGATTCCTTATTGCTCTCTTTGGGTGAATTATGCTAATTATTTCGCCCGGCGCGGTGGCGAGCCGTCGCGTCGTAAAACATCGCTCATCGCGCTACAAATACAACTTCAAGTTTCTCTCCTTTCTCTTTATCTCTCATTTATCTCTCTTTTTCCCACAGTCATTTTTCGTTCCATTTGGGATTCTACTGATCAGTAGTATATGCGAACGCAAGGGTATTATGCAAGGATATGATTTTGAAGGAAAGTTAAAATATTTTTTGCATACGCGCGACCTTAAAATATCCTCGATGCGCGCTCGAGATTTTTTCTCACGATTCATCATATTTTTATCTCTCCTCGTTAATCGTCGCGAATTTTTTACCTAATTAGACAACGTATGCAAATAATTATTACATCGAATAATTATAATTAAAGTAGTTTTTTGAGGATTATCTCAAATTCAAATTTTTTTTACGTTCTGTATACGAATATTTATGTTGTATTAAATGGAACTGCAATACGAAACTGAAAAAAATTCTAAAACTTTTATTCTGTGGTAATCGATATTCATATTCTTTGTCGTGCGTCCATTCAAAGGTTTCGTATTATTCGCAGAATAAATACAGTCGTTACACAGGAATACTTCGATACGTGCGTCCATGACGTGGTTCCGCACGATAAGAAAATTCATTACGCTCCGGAAAACTTCGCGTTACGTGAATAACGTCATGCGAAAAAAAAGGAAGGCGGCAAGTTCACGATAACGAAGGCATCGAAGACCGGTTAGCCGGTTAATTTTATTATCAAGAACGGCCAGTAAATCGTGTTCTTATTCCATATTGCGATTAACTCCGTTCTCTCATCAAATCGTCAATCGATGGCCGTTTAAAGGATGTTATTGATTTTTTTCTTCGTCCATTTCGTGCTCACTTAATATCATAATTGATACAGCTCTCGATCATTATAAAATATAAAGTATCAACAACTAGTTTTATTGGAAGGCTTGGAAACAAAACCGTTTTACAAATTTATTGGAAAATTGTAAAGAATGATAGATCTTTTCAATTACTTAAAGTTGTTTAATTTAGAATATGAGAGAAATATATATATATATATATATATATATATATATATAATCATGTAAGATGTACTTGATGTACAATATACACCTTAAAGAATTTTAATTTTAATTTCCGAAATATTAACGTCACAGAATCCCGACTCGAAATTGATCGTTTCAATTTCAATTCAAGTCGGCTTTTTCGAACGATGGGACTTCTCGGCCGCGCTTAATTCGCGATGATCGAAGGGAGAGATTTTATCGGCAATAGTAGGAAGGACATCACGTAATTTGGATGAATAATTCGCGAGATCAGTGTCGGAAAGAGAGCAGTCGCGTTAAATATGAAAATGATCGTGCAAGTTTCAGAACATTTGTATCGCGTAACGTGGAGCGGCGCCGAAGGCTTCGCCACAAAGAGAAGCCGTTTATATTACGTTGATTACTGAAGCGCGTGGGTTCGCATGGCGGACGATAAAATTTTGCCGTCACTCGACGGACTGGTTCTCCATACTAAGAATACCTAATATCGATTAACCTTGCGACCCGTACACGTGAGAACGTTCCTGTAGTACCTATTTTTTACTACGTAATTAAATACCTGACCCCCGTGCTGCTACGGGACTCCGCTTAATACTAATGATATAATTACACTACAACACAAGACGTGATCATGATGATAGATATCAAGGATGCGAGCAAGGCTGATTTCCTTCAAAGAATCCGTATCAATTTTATATATTCAAATAGATTTATATCATTGTGGAAAGATCAAAAAGCTGGTATGAATTGTAGACCAAAAATTCAAAATTTTGTATTAAATGACAGAAAATTTTTATTCTACATATTATAATATCTATATTTATCTTTTTTTTTTAGTAACGTTTTTGCTAACGAAATTTAGTTTAATTATTTTTCACGAAATTACGCAAATATTACAAAAGAAAATTTTATTGCTTGGAGTATTATTTATTATTCTGTTTATTTTAATTAAATATAGAATTTCTCTTTTGAATTTATTATGAAACATTTTTTTATTTATACATATCATTTTACATTCTTGTTTTATAATAATTGGTATTTCGCTAATTTATTAACTAATTACACCCTCTTTCGCTTGTAATTAATTTAATTACATTACATAGCTGCAAAATTCGATATTTAATTTAAATTGTTATAGACTGTATTTTGTTTCGTCTGCTATTAACAGACAATTATTAAATTTGGAATAGTTGGACACGACGTGATGGTCGAAAAAAGCATGATGTTTCGTCTATCACATTTGTTCATGTATCGCATCTTCTTATTTGAAATCATAACAGCTGAACGTTAAATATCACACAGCATGTATTGAATTCGAATCCCGAATCCGCGATTACTTCCAGCAATACCTAAATTGAGTGCATACAGTGCAACATTGGATTGCAATCGATATTGCACAAGCAGCTTACGCTTTTCACCGAAATGATATAATCGCTCGGCCAGTTCATATTCCCGTTAAATTCATCATGCGATCTAATATTGATAAAACGTTGCATTTTTCATTTATTGTTTTGACGAGAAACGAGTAAAAAAAATTTGAATTTTTTACTTAAAACTCTGCCATGTTAAGGAAAAGGATAAGAATCTTACTTTAATTAAAATTTTAATGAATTTGCGACGTAGAAATTTGTTTATCTTTTGATGGATACATATCTTCGTTGGATTATCTAAGAGAAGAGAGATATTATCTAAGGGAATACATTATATCTCTTTAATATTCTTCATGTTGCTGCCTTCGCGATGTTTCGACGCAATTCTGAGGCCAAGACGCCACCGTATCGTCGCGTGTAGTAGTTTTCTTGTGGCGCAGATGGCACATTCCAGATTCAATTGGATGACAAAAGGCACGTTTACGGACAATACGTGTCACTGAGCTGCAGAATGGCTTCCCCCTTTTGATATGCCACTGGCGATTAAGTACCCTAATCTCACTGACATCGTTCACCACTGACAATGCTCGTGTGGTGTCATCAGGATTGAGTCAAAGCCTTTATTTAAGTCCTGGGCACTTTTTCATCGAAAGAACATAGCTTTAATAGACGAATACATATAATAATTCAGTTAAAATAGATCGTGCACATAATGATAACGTTAGATACATTTTATAATTAAATTTGGTTGCGTTTATTATTATTTTTTTGCTTTAAGCTAAAGAAAGAATTTGAAGCTACTCGTAATAAATGTTATTGCAGAGAAATATTATTCAAGCTGTGACTAAGAAAAATTGCCTTCCAATAATAAAAGAATGATATTCTAAAACATAAAATTATGCAGAACAATTTTTCGTTAAACTTTGATTTTACAATAAGATTTTTTTCTTTTACTTTTACGTTTCCTCGTGGAATCTAGACACATTGCATTTCTTATAATATAGATAATCCTGCGAATTTGAGTTATGACGTTGCGAACAGAGCGGACAAAGAAATGGTACCTGGTGGTCGCGTTTGCGACCGGTGCCAAAAAGGGGCGCCAAGATGGGAAATAGGGGGATCATCAGAAATCCCCCGAGTGGTATAATATATCAATTGGGAAGGTATCCTGCTAGATAGGAATATATACATATGTTCTTTCTCTTTCTGCAAAAAAAATATATTGACAATATAAAATGACAATATAAAATACATATATTAATCAAATAAATAAAACACAATATAAAATATATTGACAGTATGAAACAACTGCAATATAGTCGTAATTAAATAAGTATGAATGAATAATGAGTGATATTAATAACGAGAATTCTAAAATCTATAACGCATTATAAATTAATATTCCATAATCGAATCATTTAGGGAAAAGTTGCATTCTATAATTTCCTAGAAGGTATAATAAATTAATTGAATCTAACGATTGAGAGTGTCTGTTAAATTTGCTGGTTAAATTTGCGCACGGCTCTAGTCAATCTCCAATAGCCGAGTATAAAGTTACGGTAACGAGAGGTAGCGATTGGCCGTGTCAAATAAATTTAATCTGTTTTGAAGAGCCGCGCAAACGATACAAAGCGAACAATGCTATTTTTGAAATATGCGCTATTTCTCTTCTCAGTCAATTTATATATATATATGTATATAAAACGTAGAATAATTATATACATATGTACATACACACATCCACATTTGTGAAATATTTTTGCTTTGATAATGCGGTCCCTTTATTTAATGTGGTTATCGAGTCTGTTTGTTCTGATTCATTGTTTTAATGTAATATTTCTGATTCATTATTTTAATTTATTTTCAATTTTATTAACACAAATTTTTTTTCTTTGCCGTAAAATTCATTCCATTACTGTGATGTCCGATTCGTTCGATAAACAAAATTTGATTCATTTGTGCGATTTATTTGTACGCGTCGAATCGAGAGCGTCGAATTTACAGCGCGACAGTGAAACATGTTCCCGACAATGAATGAAAGTTATTTCTCACCGGCATGTCCTCTTCGATATTTCGATAATCCATCCTTTATTGTCTTAAACTTAAACCGACACCGATATCTTCCTTCGCTAACAATCGCTCGCCTTCGAAGCGGCTTGAATTACGGCATCGCGACTGGCCAGAGCGAATAAATGGTACCTGATCCCACTTGTCATGATGCAAACTAGGATCAAGAAGCAGCGGATCTCTAGACGGAAAGCGCGCGGAAAGCTAAGACGCATTGACCTCGCATTTTACTATATAGGAAATAGAGAAAGAGTACCGTTTATTACCATCCCAAAATAACGCCTTTCAAGCAAAAATAATAATAGAATTCAATGTAAAAAATAAATCTATTTTGAATTATCTTTATAAAATTAACACTCCATTTTCAGAATCTTGATAAAATTAGTAAAATTCTTTATCTTTACAGAATTATACAATAGGATTTTCTCGTTACAAGAAAAGTTCTGATATAAATTAAGTGTAAAAAATAGAGGTCCAAAAATGTGGAGTCCGTATTTCAGATTTTCATTATCGGTTATGACTTTCTTATTTTACTCGGAGTCGATTTGAATTCTCTAATAGTTTTTAATAAAACTCTTGAAACGCCATTTAGAATTCTGAGAAGATGTTGGATTTTTGAAAAAAAATATTATTTTCAAAAAGTTAAAAATTTTAATCTGAAAAATGAATAATTGCTGAAATTCTTTTCGTTTTGCGGTTTAAATTGATCGCGAAAATTTATTTTCTAGAATAATAATCACCGCGATACCGTTGATAGCGCATAACTCGGCGGTCGATACTGAAATAGAAAATATATTCAGTATATGTTCTAAAAACGTTGTACAATAACATGTAAATTTATATGGCAACATACATTTTGGCAACAACATTACGTTTTGTATGCTATTCTATGGTCCATTGAGATTACCATTTTCAAAAATCCACAAAAAACGCAGATATCCATACAATGTTGCAGCATCTGATTATTCCGTGAGGTAGTATTACTATATTTGCGATGCAATATAGCTCGCTAAGCGCAGTCAAGAGTTTCAAAGAGAGTTTTTGACGAGCGGAGGGACAAAGAAAGGGGAGAGGCGAACACGGCGCAAGCTGTGTTTCGTGAGAAACTTTTGAATTATTTCTTCGCCATTTCTTCGACTGCGTGGAAGGCACGTCGCGGTGGGATATTATATTCCATAAGACTTTGTCTTACGGTGCCGGTGTGAGCGAGGAGAGTGAAGGGGGGGGGGGAGTTCTCCTCTATCTTTAACATCATTTCCGTCGACGGGAGAATGCGCCGGCGAGTTCGTTTCACAGAGAAAGTTGCGGTCGACAGTGCACAGATCGGATAACGATGTTGTTGATAATGGGGTCCGCGACGACACAGAAAATACGAGAAAATTCTCTTTTACTGTTTCGACGGCTGATTGTCGTTGCCCCGCGTTTATCACGCGGAAGCGTGTTTCCTGGGCCGTTTTATAAACGGCTTAGTTGATGTGCATCTCATACAACGAGATTATAGGCTTGAACCTTGATCTCGGGCAAAACAATATTTGATAACTTTCTGCCATTTTATTAAAAAAAAGAGGGGGAGACATTTTACTGAATTAGGTTGTTAATTAAACTATAAGTTTTGTTCCTATTTTTTCCTGGTTTATCTTTCAACAACCGGTTTCGAGAGAAACGTAACGTAAACACGAAAATACGATAAAATTGAAATAGTTCCGATTGTTTTTCGGTTATTTTTGTAGAAGTGCCGTACACGTGTTTACGAAAGTACATGCGAATTAGAAATAAACGATAACAAGATCGTTTTTATATTGCGAAAGACTTATATGTATTGGCTACGCGAGTTTGGGTGAAATATTTTACATTGCGCAGACAATTATTATACATTATGAAATTAGTTTAGAATTCTTTTCCTGTTATTTCCAATAATTCGGTTACTCGCGCTAACGTGTCTTGCGCTCTGTGAGATATTTAAAGGGATATGAAGGGTAATATAAAATTTCCTCCATCCTCTTAAAACCACATAAGCTTCAGGAACTATAAGTACCACATTTCCGTATAATGTCCGCCATTAACGCTAACATAATTTTCATAATCTTGCAGGTACCGACGGTTCCATGAATTAGTTACTTGCCACATTAAGAAAGGGAGAGGAGCCGCACACGCGGGTCGACATACGATGCACTCGTGAATCATCGTCCGTCATTATGTAACGGCGAATTTCCTTGTTTCCCGTCGGTGCACCATACGCCAAGTGCAGCCGAAGTTGCCCGAGATCGCGCCGAGAGAGTTTCGCGGATTCATGGACTCGTGATCAGGTAAGGATGATTTGATGTCGTGATGCTGCGCATCGAGAAGCAACTGCCACGCGAAATTTATACATCAGGACCGGAAATACGTGCCAACCTGGCCCGGTATTTAGAACGGTGACGTAACTGTTATAAGATAGAAAATTTCCGTGGAAAATGGGATCGGGTTTCGCGAAATTGAGCGTGCAACGTTTCCCGAGATACACTCGTGTCAGCTAGACTGCACAATGACGAGGGATCGAATGATTTGGCGCGATGCCAATGTAACATTATTCGAAACCTGTTTAGTAGAATATTATTCATTTAATCGAAGTTGAGTAATTAAAAACACTTAATAATACGTACATTTTATAGCGTTATTTATTTATTATACATGATATTCTATACGGCACACAACCACAGTGGAATATTATGTGGATTCTGAAGTTAAATTCTCAAATGGAATATAAAAGTTATAAGAATTTTTAAGTTATAAGCGATAGAAGTTGGTCAACAGACTCGTAAGGCTAAGGCTCATAATTATATTTACACTGCATTTATTGATTTGTTGCTAAATTACAAGACATAGATCGAACGGATTGCAGCTTCGTGCGATCGTATCTTTTTTGCATTATTCTTCATTATATTAAAGAGCGCTTTAAATATAATTAACATCGAGAGTGCCGTATGAAGTATTCTCACAATTAGCATGTGAGGCTGTAATTAATCGTGTTTTCGCGAATGTTGTATAAATGAAACGAAGGAAGAGAAGAGAAGAAGGTCTCGATGATATCGAACGACGGTGAAACAACCATGGGGTGAATAATATTATTTATTATTTATGATAAATTATTTATAAGTAAACATATCAATAAAGCAGCGACTATTTACCGAAGTGGATATTTCGTGGAACTTTTTTTGTTGGAATCGAAACGCGAGGAAATAGAAAATGACAAATATAAATTATTATTTTACAATATTTTTGTCGATAATTGTTTTCTTAAAACGATACTTGCATTTGAGTTTGTATATATTTCATGCAGCACTCCGAACTTTTTTATATATAATTTGTTTTATCATCATTTTGAAATTAGTAGTAGTATATAAATTGCTGAATTGAATCGTTCTAGTAACGAGAAATTGTAATGATATCATATTTATTAATAATTAATTTGAAATTAGAGAAACAATATATATTTAAAATATACATTTAATTTAAAATATGTTACATATTTTGTAACGAGATTGGCCTCGGTGTTTGTTATTGCCGCGTACGCAAGGACATATTATCACTCGGGCGCGGGGCGGTGAGACACATGAGCGAGTGGATAACGGCGCGAGCCGCTCTGTGTGTCGTCGCATTACCACTCGAAACGTGATCGCGAGAGGTACTCGGAAAGCTCCAATCGTGGTACTTCTCTTAATGAATATCAACGTACGCAACTGATTGACTATTCATATGTGTGTTAAGACTACGTTGTTTATCGGAACAAGTGTTTCGTGCGATTTATTTGAACAGAATTAGAAATTATGAATGAAGAGAATGAGAATTACAAATTATTGTTTCATTGCAGACAAAATATCCGACGGACAGTAATTATCGGATTTGTTTTGATTATATCCCTTGAATCTTTCGCCAAGTTGAATGTACAATAATTGTTATACAATAATTTGCTTTCTCCTTTGAGAGCGCACGAATCGTCGCGCTACTGGCTCGAGTAATTCAAGTTACGCAAATGTGACATATTGAACGTATTTAGTAATAATTAATTCGAGAAACGCAAAGAAGGGAATATTCATCGTGAATCTATTTCATAAAAACGTTAAATATTTCCGCATGATAACAGAGTAAGACCGACACGACCTTGGTGTTTTTCAGTGCATACCAAGCGCGTACGGGTCAACGCGTGACATGTCATTCACAAAGTCAATAAGGCTCGAGCGAGCGTGAGGGTAGCGGCGTGAGACGCTCTGCGTATCGCAGCTTCTCATTAAAATGATAGTTTGTACTCTCTAAATTTTCTAGAGTGAATCTCACTCCAAAAGACTGAAAATACTATCACTTGACCACTTGAGTGGCAGTATTTTCACTCTTTTGGAGTGAAATTCACTTCAAAAGAGTGAAAAGTCCCTCCAAAAAATTTAGAGAGTACAACAATTATCAGAGTCGATGCAATATATTAATTTTCGCGATTGATTCGTACGTGTATTTGCTTTGCTAATTTATAAGATTTGCGAGTCACAGTGATAATGTGACGACTTTCTCATACTCTATTTTCGCGTTTATTCTTTTTTCACAACGTACAATTAAAAAAAAATGCGTGTTACATGTAATTAACATCGGGAATGCTGTACAAAATGCTATGTGATTATTCCACTCATACGCGTGTAATTAATACGCGCGATGATACTAAACCGTGTTTTCGCGAGTGTGTGGTGTTATAATGTAACAAGTTTATCGAGAGAATCTTTAACAATGCAATGAGAGGAGGAGCAGATCTGGGAGGCATCGGGGCATCGACAGCATCGACAGCGGAGCAATCATGGGATAAATGAACAACTTATTATTTTACTATTAACTCTTGTGGAATTAGATGTTTATTATTTATTCGCTAACAATAGTTATTTCTTAAAAGATTAATTATTTTTGACGCTGCTACAATTTGAATATATTTGTAGGCTACAGATAAATGTAGTTACAACTTCGCTGCTGCATCACACTTGTGAGTGATAAATCATCTCTTATCTTAATTTAAAGTAATGGAGAAATGGAGTAATATGAAAATTATGTCAGACATATATAATATGTACATGCTGTATATTATAAAAATGATTAAGATGAATGCTTTTTTATTATATATAGCATATTACAATTAATCCATCCAATAAAAGAAACTCATTAATAATTATTAATAGCATTATTTTTGTAACGCGTCAATTTTGTCTTAATCTATCGTATTCATGTACATTTATTGGTAAATTATCTTTATTATTAGTAATAAGCTTGTCAGTATCAGCTGATTAATACATAATACTTATATATAAGAAATTGGCTGAACAAAAAATATTACATAAGCTATGAAAATCAATAATAATATTGATTATGAGCCTTAGCACGCAAGATTGTTGTCCAACTTTTCCATGTAACTCGAAAAAATATTGTAATTTTGTGACCTACTAGAATTTTCAGTTTTAATTAATACCCAAATTTCATTTCTAAAGTATTTCGTAACAATTAATAGGATACTCTGTAGATTGACATTTCTACAATTCTATTTACAATGTAAATTCTACCATTTCTCATGCATTGCCGTGCGTGGGTGTACGCGCCATTCCATTTATTACACGAGCACGTGCATTTCGTTCAGCGTTCACGATGTACTCGCTCTTTATATCGCATGTGGGTCAAGTGTAAGCTGTCAATATTTCGCTTTCCGCGTTTCAGCTGCAACGTGTTAGCTCTCCACAACGCGGATATTTTTCTTTTTTGTTCCTGCGCATTTTGAATATTGACTTTCTACAATGAATCTTATTTTCACTCTCTCTCTTCCACGTAACCATTTGCGCGGTTTTCTAAAATTTTCAATAATTAAAATACTTCCCGAAATGAGAGATGTTGCAAAAGTTAACGAATTAATATTACAGATTTGAAATTGATATTATTATACATATAGTAATATCACTTGTTTTAAAGTGCAATTTTACTCATCTTACTTTTTTAAGGTGACGCAATTCTCTCCTGTATCTTCTCAAATTATAAATTGTCATTACAAATAATATCTTGATTTATCTTTGAATCTATTAATTTTGGTATTAAATGCTCATAACGTTATAAGTTTTCTCTTAAAAATTATAACTACGAAAGAAGAAGGGAGATTCATTGCATAACAATCGCACATTTGCAACTATAAAAAGAGAAGTAAGCAGACTAGGCTGTTGCTTTTATTTCTGTAGAACGCGTCGTATTCGCGAAAGTACGGCGGAATTTGCGAATTCCCGTAGGATTCTTTGAGCCTTTTACGAGGATACACCGTGAAGGTACGATGCAAGAGCGATAATATCGCGTAAAATCCGTGTGCGGCAGAAGAAATGGTAACGACAATGTAGTAAGCTTACAACCGGGGTGGCACCGCGCCCCAACGTCCTTTTACGCTCCGTATATTTTGCGGTGCATCCGCCTATATCCTGTTTATACGTTATGCTCCAAAAGCCATCTTATCTCTTTGTATAGATATATCCGATCGAAGATATTTTTATACCGCGACTAAGGCTTGACCGAATTATTTCTTAAAATCCACTTTAGACAACCTATATAATTTGTGTCAGCATTCAAAATATAGCATTATTATTTTATTTCACATATAATAGGAATTAGGAAATATATTTAAAATAATTGGAAAATACATACTAGTAATAATATGTATATACACATACATATATATGTGTGTGCATTAAGATATATGATATATAAAATTCTAAATAAAATTCTGCCTTAATATCTGACATAAATTTTAGACCGTAACGTCTTTATGATAGACTGTATTTCAAATGTGTGTGTATGTGGGGGGTGGGGGGAACACACTCAGTTGAAAAAAAGTCCGAAGAAATTGAAATATTTAAATCGTTTTTGGTAGAAAGAATATACTTTAATGCCTAAAAGAAATAAAATGTCTGTAATATCTTTTGCTTTTATCTACTTACCACTACTACTTTTATTCTTATTCTCTCATTGCAGGTAGGTTTTTCGTCGACTAGATTCGCAATGACTCGCGATAGCGCGATGGATCCGACGGTAAACGCAATTTGGAGGCATGATGACGTTTTAACTACCACATAACGGAAGCAATGAGCACAACGCCCGTTGCGCGAAATATACATACACACATATACCGGGTGGCAAGGTAACTCTCCCGCTTGCTTTGCTAGTAAACTAACTTCCCCATTCCGTCAACAGTGTACAATGAATGCTCGCGCGATGCGCTACGGGGCGAATTTAATAATTGCGCGAATCCTCTATCCTCGTCTGAGCTCCGCGCAGCACGACGAGGCGTTAATTACTTCCACCATTACCATTTCAGATTGAATCACGGGCTGAATGAGCTAGGACTCATTTCACGTGCAATCTTTCTTATGAATAATTTTGCATTTGTTGTTATCGGAGCTTTTTCGCCATACGATTTCAAATAGTCGGCGCAAAGAGTGGGAACAGCGGGATGAGATGGAATAATAATTTGAATAATTCGAAAAGAAATTGGTGTGAAAATAAAAACTTGAGTGTTAGCCCAAACAACACACATATCTAGACATTCGTGTTGCTTGGGACGCTAATATAGACTCGAATTTATTTAGGTCATAACATATTCAAAATTTTTTAACATTTTTTTTTAAATAAAGACACTGACAAAGACAAAAAGACATTTTTTAAAAGAGACAAAAGAACTATTGGACTGACGCCACTGTGAGATATTTCTACGGTCCCTTCTATATATTTACTGGTAACGACAAGGCCATGAGATCCAGCATCCGGATCTTTATCCTAATTATGAATGGCGTCATTCGTTCGGACTCAAGTAGGGGAGACGAGCACGAATCGCACTCCTTCTCGCTCGCTCTCGTTCCCGTTCTCCTTTTCTCGCTAGACGGTCCCCACGTATTATGCAGTGGTACGCGATATGCTGGCGTTTATAAAATGTGGGCCACTTCAGTGCGCGGATCGTCGATGCGCGGATCGCATTACTTGAAGTCGAAAGCCGATCGTCGACCTACGTCTGCACGACGATGATCGAGCTCGTCGTTTTTCAGCGTTCGGCTGTCAGGCTGTTTCGATGGTGCCGTTGGCTGCTTTATTACCTTTACGCGAACGTATCGAATCTCGGTGAGTGCGTGTAATTTAAAGTGATCGACGATTTTTGAAAATTCGAAAAAGGAGAAGAAAAGTTCCGTCTCTATATCATTCGTAAAAAAAGTTTAGTACTCTTTAAATTTTCTGGAGTGACTTTTTATTCCTTTGGAGTGAATCTCACTCCAAAAGAGTGAAAATACTGCCATTCAAGTATTTTCAATCTTTTGGAGTGAGATTCACTCCAGAAAATTTAGAGAGTCAAAAAGAAATAAGGTCAAAAGTTATTTCGGAATAATTACGAAATAATTATGACTAATATTTTAGTATAGATACGACTAATAACTACGATTGCATTGTCATTGCTTGATAACGCGGTCATTGCCGAGGACGTTGATAAGAACGGAATATCTAAAAAAAAGTCTCTATAAGTCAGCACATTCTTGTGGTAATTGCTTGAAAACCACTATTTACGTCTTTTTGCAATGGAACTGTTGTTTTAAACATTTTGTGTGTTTTAATATACATTTACATAGAACAAAAGTTAACATATGTATCCTTCATCACGCATGTGTATCGTGATGTGACATTTTCTGATATGAAAAATGACTTATCTTTTTACGCTAAAAGATACTACGTGTTGCATGAGATTTGACCTTTCGCAAGATAACATTTTCTGTCTTTAAAATACTAAAAGGATCAAACTGTTGAAAGATTTTATATAACCGGTGGGACTAATAATACTACTTGTTTTTCTTTTAGCACTATTAAGTCGATAGGAATAGCTTTTTACTGAAAAAAAAAATACGCATACTTTACATGTGTTGTCTCGCGTTTACCACTGGCGTTGTCATTAACGTGAAGAAGACTCGTTGTACTTAAACTTACACGAAGCTACGGCACGATTGAATCTAGCCATCTGTCTCTGACCATAGATACACGCGTGCGTGTAGAAACTGGGCCGCCACTTCCCTTCGCATTCAAACGCGCTTCCGCATGCCTCTTGAGACCGCTTCGTGCTTCAGGAGACGACGTTGCTCGATGCAGTTTTACTGAAGACTGCACACTCGACGCGACATTACGGCGTGGACAATATGTCACGTTGGAATGGAAACGGAAATAGATTCGAAGTGGCGGCTTCGTCGGCGGAGAACCGACCTTATAACCATCGTGTAGGTACAGCAACGCGCGGTTAAGTTCTCACCGCATACTGCTCGGCCTCTAAAATTATTTTACGATTAGTGCTTCTGCTACATTAATTGAAGTCACATTTTCTTTGCCGTACTTTTGCTATTATTATTTGAAATATCTAGTGACGTTACTGTCACTTTCTATTTTGTCACGGAGTATATAAAGAGAAATAATGTTCTAAATAATGTTCTTTTTGCAAATAAACATAATAATTACATTAACTTGCTTGTACAAATCAAAGCGAGAGATCAAGCTCCCCTAAATATTTAAAATGAAATTGGCATTTTAAAGCTAAACTACAAGAGTTTCAGTTAAGCAGCTGACGCTATATTTGAAATTCAAAAAGAGCTATATGTCGTGTAGCTGCAGCATGTTGCAAATGTTATTCCACGGCGTATGTTTAAAATATACTTAAAAGTGACATTTTTAAATTTATTCCTCTATGATTCAGCGATATTTCACGCTAACGTAACATGAATGATACAAATATGGAAATCTTTACTGTGGCACTTCTTTCATTTATGACGTGTTGTCGGGTTATTACCTTAAATTATAACGCGTAAAATAGATTTGCGAGAGTGACGTGTGAAACGAAACAGGTCAGAGCACCGTGCGTGTCGATAAAAACTCGGTTGAACTCCCAAGGTGTCGAGAGTTAACGGCACAAATTAATAACGCCCGCTGTAAATCCAACCTGTCAACGTCGAATTGTCTGAATTGTCCACAATGAAAGATTTCCGGCGTAAGTACGCTGCGATGTGTGACCGACGAGGAACAAGTTTTCACGATTTCGCGTTACACCCTTTTGATAGCCGGCATTAGCATAAACAGGAGATAAATAACGAGTGCTCCAGCTTTATTTGACGTCTTCATCATTGTGTCCTTTAATCCTTGCCTTTGTTTCGTAGAATGGCGGATTTTAACGCGGATTTTAACGCGCGTCAAAGTTACAGTAATTCGAGATTTGCTCTTTAACGATTTTCGCAATACAGCGTTTATTAAAAAAAAAAAATTCAGTATCTTGAATTCTGCTTAAAATATGGGAGATGAAATGCCCAGTACTAGTTAACGTCTGTAAATAATAATGTAAGAAGCAATGATGATTTACATCGATCCTTCGTCATTGTGGCGGATGCGCCGATGCGCTTACTATGATGCATCTGCGAGTGCATCATAGTAAGCGTTTACTTTCTCTTTAAATTTTCTGGAGTGACTTTTCACTCTTTTGGAGTGATATTCACTCCAAAAGAGTGAAAATACTGCCACTCAAGTGGCCGAGTGGCAGTATTCTCAATCTTTTGGAGTGAGATTCACTCCAGAAAATTTAGACAGTTGATTAGCAAATCTGTTCCACGTGCAATTAATCGCCCCATGAGCCGCGTAACGCCGTCGACAGGCGAATCGAAAACAATTGGAAACAATTCGAACTCTACTCATCCGAGTGACATCAAAAGCTTGTCGATTAACTGCGTCCCGTTCTCTGCGCGCGCGTCGCGGCTTCAGGACGGCTAGACCAGGAAAGGCCATTCAATACACTATGACGACGCCGAACGATTGAGGGCCGCGTTCGAGGGGTGTGAGTGGAGAAAAATGCAATTCATCGGGGTTATTGTTCCGCGAATCTTTAATTGAACAAGAATCCGGGGAAAAGAGCTTTAGGTTATCTTGATTTCACCACGTGTCTTAAAGGGGTCGTTTTCCTAAAGATTGCAGGAAACGTCATTAATCCTGATTCCATTAATCCTTCGTAAAGTTGTGGTAAACCTTAGCGCTTTTGTTTTAACATTTTCGAGATAAAGATAGATAGCTAGAGGGAGAAAGAGAGAAATAAAGAAATTATAGTCATATTAAATTTATACACGTTTTATACATTTCTATAATTATAGATATTGAGTTTTATATAAATTAAGTATTTGATTACAATATGATTCATTTAAACTTTAAACTTTTTCTTGAAAATATTTTAAAAACCGAAAACTTTTAGAATTTAGATATGTAACATAAATATATTTTTATAATAGTAACCATTCTAGGATGCCGTTTAAATATTGAAAGTCTAAATATTGAAAATCAATCAATATTTGAGCCTGACGTATACTTCATTAAATCTTCTTTTGCAAAGATCAAAGTTGCTATGCGTCATTTCTTTCGTAAGACTCACCACCGCTCTGAGTCAGAACCAATAATATCGCAATATTCGATTTATTAATTAGAAAGGGACCTGCGTTCAAGTGAAGACTGGGGAGAGAATCGAGAACACGATTAGGGTCTCCCCCCAGCGGGAGAAAACATTTTCCCGGGTCGGGGCCGGTAAACACGCGGGTTCGCGTCGTCGAAGATTGACCGGTCGTTTCCAGGGGTAGCACGGCAATGGGCTTAGGTCGGCATGATCAGGATACCATTCCGACTGCGAATCAATGGTGCCTGATTGGCCGCGCTCTCGGCGTCGGGGGGTGGGGGGGATTGTCGATTACACGGGCCTCCGTATAACCATGGACTACAATGACACCCGTGATTTTCGTGCCCTTGTGACGCTCCTCACACATTGTCGATCTTGATGCGATCCCGTCGACGTGATCCGCTTCGCGGTGCGAAGCTCGTTAGCAGCGCCCGGCGCCGAACACGATGAAATTAGCCGATGCCGCCGGACGAACAATGACCGACGGTCATTTTCACCCAGGGACAATGGCGGTGACTCCTGGGAAATTGCGGCGGAAATTTTGCGGAACGCTTATCAATCGTAAAACGTGCTGAAATTACGAGCACGCTGCGTGCGTGCAGCTTCTAAAGGTCGACGCGCGCGCGCGCGCGCGCCATTCTACTCCGTTCAGAAAAGCAGTTCGCGAAGTTGGAATGCTAATTTATCTTCTATACTTCTATACTTTGCCGACTGCGTGCAAATGTGCGAAGTGCATCGACACGGAACGTTCTATTGCATAATTTATCGCTATAGAGAGTTTCCGATTTCCTTGCGCAAGCTTCGAACGTTAATGAATATCAATGTGCATTATACCTACACTTGATGATCACGAATCGTAACCCCCCCAATGATTCGCAGCGTCATACACCTCGAATCATTCAATGTCTCGTGTATCTCCTCAATAACAATGGCCACGCGCAAACACGCATCGTCGCGCCGGCACGGCGATAAATTATTGATATTCTAATTACCTTGGAATAATTAGGAGATACCGCTGCGGTCATGCGGTTTCTAACGGCGGCAAATACGTTTCGACGTTCTATCGAGATCTCGCTAAACCGTATAGTAATCCGCTTCATTTGCGACGAATGCATGTTTCGCCACTATTAGCAGCTGCAAGCGATACAGAGTAACATGATTAATCGCGCGACTAACGTGCAGAAAATAGATTTGACCGGTGCGGACTATTATCGGCGCCGCGTTTCCGTCAGCTTTGAAAATATGCGACGTCAACTTATATTACGTAGAAAATGATGTCATATTAATCATTTCATTGTTAGCGTAAATTACAAAATTATTCGAAAACGGAAGTAATAATCTTCATTTATTATATATACGTTGTTATTTCATATTATACTTCCTTTCATATTATCGTTTTAATGCAATATTAGTTATTAATTAATAATTATTAATTGATTTAATGAAATATTAATTTAAAATATTACTTTACTGGGCATTTAAACGAAGATCTCATTACGCTGATGATGTAAAGTATTTGCTAGCGATTTCTCAAGAAACACAATCTTTTCGATTAATTTCACGTAGACTTTACTAGATAATTTAAGCGGGAAGGCACTAAATCTAGGACCAAGAGAATTAAGAACACCTAGACGATAAATCCAGCAAATTGCGGAAGTTTTCCGATAGGATCATGCTGATAGCGTAAGAGCGGGCAATTAGGCAAGATTCCCAATCGATACGCGTCGTCAAAAAAAGGGATCTAAACAAAAATGATTTTAACTGCGCATCGTCCTCGTACCTTCAAATTGCATTTATAAATTAAATAGCGATATTCCGTGCCCCAAATATTTCTTGTACGAAATTATTTATTAAAAATCGATCCTCTCACCATTACTCCAACGTGCCGGACCGTAAAAAATGTATCGTAAATTTATTTTGTTAGCACAGTGCCCCATTGGTCGTATTAAACCGGAAGATTCCTCCGCTCATAGCAGCCTGAATCCCCCTACATGCACGAGGGTGAAACCGATACCGGTGCAATTTTCTCAATTGCACGGCCCCACCCCGCAATGTCCTTTTATCAATACGCGTTTCTCCGCGTTGATGCAACTTGTGTTTGATTTGGCGAGCCGCTCGGTGAGATGAATGGTCTCCATACGTAATTACGGGATGAGTACTGGGAAAGTAGCTATTGCTTTCAAAGACCCATCATTAAGTTTTACCTTTCGAATATCTTTATTGAATGAATAGCGGCAACGAACGCGTCTGAATACATGAGCGTATCGTTAATCTGTAGCTTTACATTTTTTATTTAATTGGAACTATTGGATATAATTGTTTAGAGTAATCCAACGAATCCAGGCCTATTTATTCGGCCATTAGCTCGGCAACAATAATAACCGCCAGCGAAACAACGACGTTGATTTACTGCCGCCTCGTGACCGCGAATTTGCGCTCCGCACCGCTATCGCCAATTATCAAAGTGGAGCTTTATTCAGTTAGCGGAACGCTTGTTTTAGCTACGCGAACCACGATAAATCCGTATAATTTGATCGCTCGCTCGCGGCGCATTGTCTCGAATGGCAGAGAAGGAAGCAAAAGGAGAGGATCTTTTATGCTCTTAAAAGAGTGGCGATTCATCAGCTCGCCCTCTGATAAGTGGCTGCTCACCCCGGCTGCTTTACTCTCGAAAATGCCAATAAAAGTCGACGCGACGGGCGCTCGCGTGACCCGCGGGATTTAGTTACTCATTTAAGTTTCATTTGCGTTTCGTGCGCGATGCAGCCATGCATGGTACACGTTTTGTGTCTCTCTCTCTCTCTCTCTCTCGTTCTCATTTTCTCTCTGTCTCCCCGAGAGCCGATGCATCGCGCAACCCCTACACACACGCGAGCAAGGACGACCGGCGTCGTGTCGGCTCGATAAATTGGCCGGAAGGATACTACCGACCATCACGACAGCTCCTTTTACGTAAGAATTCCGCCGAACGTCGCGTAAGTGAAATTCCTCGTCCTTCGAGCGAATCTCGGAACGAGCGATGCGAATCGAACTTCATAGTCTTTCTCGCCAGATTCACTCTCGAATTTTTCAACGACGCGGACGTCCAGAATTATATTAGACATCAGTGGTTCTCAGATTTTTTTGTTTAATCTTTTACGGGAAGTTCTTTTTGCGCGGATATTTGTGTGTAAATTTTTCTCGAATATTAAATGTATATATTTATTTTTGCTGGTCATTTCTTATAATGACTTATGATTTTTGAATCTATCCATTGTGACGCGACCCGCGTTTCTAAAAAGAAAAATCCATGGAAAAGCGTTTGATTGACAGCTGTAAAATGATACGGGTATAGTTTAACCGAGCATGGATGTATGGTACGCTCGACGGCAAAAAAGTAATTAATTTCTTGCCCGCGCGTTTCGGTCGATGGCTTCCAGATATATACTATATCTAGCCGAGATTCTCTGTGTACGTGAACGAAATAGCTGGTAAACGAAGAGCTCTTGCACCTGAACTTTTTTTAATCTCACTAAACGCTGGTAATTCTGAGACATTATAGGGAACTTAATCAGATATGTGTTTATTATTATTATTCTTTTCTCTCTTAACTCGGATATTTTCCCGATTCGTATATATATATATATATATATATATATATATATATATATATATGCGCGTAAAAGTGAAGTACACAAGCGAGAAATAGAATTTCTAGAAAAGCGTGCATTGAGTTAATTTTCGTTTATATTGCGCACAAAGAGAAGACGCTAAATAGAATCGTATTATTCACAGCTGTTCCCGTTCTTTGTTAATCCGGTGCTTCATTATCGATGCGCATTCGCGGACGTAGAGAAATTGCCGGTAGGAAATACCTCATCCTCTTTGGTCCTTTCCAGCCGCGCAATATCTGTTATCAGATCGCGTTAATTTTCACCACACTGCAATTAAAGCGGCGGCGTCGCTTCATAATTTATGATTGAAGCTTTATTCGCGCGGTACGAGATATATTACGCTGCGCAATGGAAGCGCTAACACATAGGTACGTGGAGATAGCGCATGATGGAATATCCTCGTTGTCGAAGCGCGCGGCCGCTCGATTGTTTCTATGTATCAGAACTTCCGCACCCTGATCCGCTTTCCTCCGCGAATTGATCGATTGCCTGTCAAATATTTTCGCGAGCCGCGCGAAAGAAAGGGATCGACATCCCCACTACCGTAATCTCGAGCGCGAGGATGCGAATCGGATTGTACACAAATGTAAGGCGAATGTCTTCACCGTGGAAAGAATATCTCACTACTTTACGAGATTATATTTGATCAATTTTCAGTAGCGTGTGTTATAGCCTGATCATATATTCCTATACAAATACTCGATTGTTTGAGCAAATAAACCAGGAAATAAAAGAAGAAAGAAAAAAAAATCCCATTGAAAAAAGTCGAAAATAAAGTGTACTTGTACTCGAGTTGCAACATACGTATAAAGCTATTATAACGTATTATGTAGTATATATATATTTTTCTTATTTTTTTAAATTTAATTTTTAATTTCCGTTTTAGAAAAGAAAATAAATAAAGCGATATATAATACTGCTCGCAGAATAGACGAGTCATGTTCAATTACGTTTGTGCCTGTTAGGATTTTTAATTTGTCGTGTCACGCCGTTCGTTGGAATTCCATTTTGTTGACGTATATAAGAGGCGCCAGCATCTTCGGGATGAAAAATGTTTTGTTGGAGAATGCCGAACGAAATCGTGTCCTCGGTGAAATCGATAACCGTCCGCCTTCGCACACGGCATCCATCCTAAAAAGTATGTCAGCCGGTATACCGATACGGTTTATAATACCGTACCGCCTTAAGCCGAAAGTTGTCCCTGCACTCGCGTTTTAAGTCGCGTCGACTGTGTAATTTCGCGATCGTTAGGCATAAAGCTCACGTGAAACGTTGGCGAACCACACACAGCAGCCGGTACCGTTATATTAAGCAAATACATCCGACCACCGCGACCGGATTATACCCGAGAGAGATCCTTAATACGCATAATTTATAGCAATTCCATGGCATTTTGCGTGCCGGGATCGTTGCTGCGCTCGCAATTTGTATCGCGATTATACGTCCGCTCATTACATATATCGCCGCATTCCGGGAGAAATTTCAGGTGAGCTTTTCGCCACATTCTCCAATACGAGGCACATTTTCATAATCGTCGGGAACGATGCTTATTGAGGGATCAATTCGATCGCGTAATAATTCATTATCCGAAAATTTAACCTGTTATTTTGACGAGGATAATGTACATTAATTATAATTGCGCGGGTAATTTATATCAAAACAATAGATGTCGAATTATTGGAAAAAGCGCAATGTCTAATGATATTAGTAAATTTCGAAGTAATTGATTTTATTAACTCTCCTTTTCTCGTTTCCGCCTTTTTCCGCAAATTGATCCAGCCGCCTAGCCCTTGGTAATTGACTGATAGCGATAGGGTCAGTGATAATTATGGACCATATCGGAGCTATCTCTAATGCGTGGCTGATGATATTATACGCTTATGTCTACAGAACGTCCGTAATCAATATCCATGGGAGATGCCATAATTAATTTCGTGGACCGAAACCTGAGTTGCGCGATTACCGCCGCATGTGCTCACCGTCTATAGTTTATAGCTTTCGGTTTATAGCGTACGTGTCGCGAGAGCTTAATCCGGGGTTTTGTCGATGAGACGAGAATCACTTTATCAGGCCCTTACTTAAGGCAGGAGACGAGTCGCCCGGATAAGCGCACATCAGATTCGCGACGGTGTAAGGGAGCAGCATCGCTTTCGACGATAAGAGACTTTATTAACGAAAGACACGCGAACAAGCTCGCAGAATAGACGAGCCGTGTATCAACGCACTGTTAAAAGTATACCTTCTCCGTTCGTGACTTACATGCGACATCTCGGAATTTTCAGGCTTAAAGAACTGTATCATGAATAGTCCTCGTTGAAAGAGCTTAACATTTTACAGTTTCCTCTCCGCCAAATCCATTTTTTTCTATGCAATCTTCTTAAAGTATCATCCACATAGTATAATTAAATGAAATTTTTATATGCTATTATTTTCTATTTTGTAATATTGTTTATAAATATTTTTTTAGCGTTACATTATAGAAGCGCTCTCTGTCTAATGTCTATTTAATTTTCTGTAAAGAATTTGTATTCTTTTTCGCAGTTTGGAAAACTTCCTTTACGAGAACAATACAATGATTTTCTTATTGAGTTCGACAATGTAAAATGTTAAGCAAGAGCGGCGTGAAAATAATTAAAAGTTTGCCATGTTGATGAGCTTTTCAGACATGGCGCGTGGTGACATTGTTCACCATTCCGGGAGCGTTCCGACGGCGTGAAACTTTATGAAAAAAATCATTACATCGCAATGCCTGTCATGCAAGAATTTCGTTATAATTAAGCTCTCACGGTGTTATACGCGTACATATATCCCACGATACTTTCATAAATTTATTGTCGCTCCCGGAATTCTGGAAGATGCCTGAAATTACATTGTGCTACATAGCAGACAAAATTGTAATTTTATTAAACATTGTAGAGATATATTCGCGTCAACCCTTGACGCGTAAATTAAACGAATGCATTTAAAAGCGACGTAAATCGAAAGGTCGACGTAAGTGCCGGGGTTTATCGAAAAATTCCTCGAACTATCTTCACACCTGCAAGTATTATTTCCCGCGATCGTTTTTCACGTCCGATTTATAGAAAGGATAGCTTCCACTTCTCATCGATCGTCCATATCTGCATTCCGCGCCCTGCCGGTGGTGTTCTCTTGAAAATGCGGCGGCGAAATGCCTTGATATCGCGACGATGTTACAGATATAGCTTTGAGAATAAAATATCCGCCGGCATATAAATATTTCGAGACACGTATGTCGATAGTAATAATGTGCACATGTATATCGAGATGTGCTTTTCGGCAAACTCTTTCGACCGTGACGGTACGTGCCGGTGTTTCTCCCTTTCCCCTCTGCCAGTCTACCGAGCAAGGCCTACGGTCGCGATTACAGACGCCGGTATATTCCATAAACACACGCCCGTGGTGTAGAAGTAATTAAAAGTTTCGCTCATTGACGAAGTTCGCGCCTGGATTACCGAGCGGCGGCGACGTTGGTCCGCGGCGCTTTCAGAAGTCGCGTCCCGACACGCGTCGGGCGGTATGCTAAAGGTAGCGATTGTTGTTGGCGCTGAGATTGTTTACTATGATCACAAATGTAACATGGTAAAAATTGCACACGGCATTCACGCTGGTGAGGCATCGGTCCGGAATGTAGATGCAAGTGACGCGTGAACTTTCTGAATGCAAATTTACTTTAAACATAAATTAGTTTGCTCTTGAACGTAAAAAAAAAAATATTTTTTTTTATATTTGCCTATCCATCTTTTAAGTAAAAAGATTTAAAAGATTGCATACCATCGATTCCCTTTGGGACGAGAGACTAGCATTCTTCAGTCTATACGTGCGGGGATTTTATGTATAAAACGAAAAGACTATCCATTGGGGATTTTCTCGAGCATACGCGACACGGTGTGGAAAAATGACTGGCTGCATCAGGGGGGGCCTCGTACATTTAGAGCAACGACGGGTTTGACCCGCTTGCATATCGATGTCGTTAAATAAAACCTGATGAAACTCGTGAAAATAGATCGAAGGCTTCGACGATCAGCAAACTCCAATTGAATTTTCGACGTGGAATTGTTAGAACTTTCTTCTCCCAGAATGAACGACGGATGAGATGGTCTGGTCGGCAAAGTTTTGGGATTCGCGGTTAATATAATATCACGATAATGCAAGTTTCTTCTTTCCCCATGCCAATATGAAGTAAGTCCGAGGAATAATGCGGGCTTACAGACGAGCGCTTTAATTTCAAACGATTTCAACTTACAATCGATTCATCATTTCTTTTTTACACGCTCGAACAAGCACGAAACTCTCGATCATTGTTTCAATAATTCCTGCATTTCGTCGGGAAAGAAATATCGCTGCACCCCTCCCCCCCCTTCCCTTTACGCCCCGCATGGGTGCACGGAGCATGGTAACGTGGAATAATTGGAATCGTGAAATCCGTATCTGAAAGGTATTGAATACCTGCAAACTCGTTTGCAAATCAATTCTTCCTTTCTTTGCGGGAGGAAATACGCTTCTATTTGTATTGGGCGATCTGTTTACGGAGAAAAAATATAAATATATAAATTTCAACCGTAATATAATTTTTTTGTATAATTTTTGTTTTATATAGTAAGTCAATATTTAAATTTAAAATCATGCGAAAAATATTAAGATATCGCTTTTCGCTGTATTTGCGGTAACATGTATGCTAGCGTTCGAGTTGACTATTAAGTAATAACGTAATTAATCGCTAATTCTTTCGAGTTTCTTAAATTTGTCACGAGCATTATGTTGCAACTCGTTGCACCGCGGGTGGGGCCGGCGTTATCAGTAGCCGAATCTATGATCGATATTCACGATAATGTCGACCGGTATGACGCGGCGCGGAAAAAAGGAGACGAAGCGATGAAAAAAAGGGAAGAACGGAAAAAAAGAGAAGCGAAAAAGCATCGAGCGGCGATGGCCGCATGGAGCCACAGGTATCCCGCAGAATCGCGCGACTTTCGGTCTACCGACCTACAGGTTGTTCCAAACCTCGTCGAGAACTTTCTCGTTTTCTGCCTGTCATCTTCCGTCCACACTTTGGAAATTTATCATTCCGCGTTGTCGGTCGTGCGAGAGATACACATACATGGTACAAGAAAATTGCCCCTAGTGTCGCAGTAATACGATAGTGGAACTTCAAAATATTTTCTAAGGAATCTGTTACATTTTATTTCTTGTCTTATACTTACTTATTTTATTTTGTGTGTTATATTATTCCAGTTGCGTGTTACTTTTGCAAAATGTTGTGTCTTTTATAATTTAGTGTCTTATACGAATGCAAATAAGTTCTTTCGGAATCGCTGGCGTATGCATACACGTCCAGAAGAACGCTGGATACTCTAAGTGCATTATATATATATATATATATATATACACACATATATACACTGAAATGCAACAGTCTTGCGCTTAACGAGTACCGATTAAGCGCGCCGCGCTGTCTCGCTCGGCAGACGAGCCGTCGTAATTCACGGGTGCCTCGGCAATATTTCACCGCACATCTCCAAATCGGCAAAACTCTTCCTGCACTCGACTACATTTTTAATAAATCAACCGTACCGCTCGCCCACTCCCGCTCGACCTTCCATTCCCTTCGCACGTCGCCCTTCTCTGCCACCCTCTTCGCCCTTTCTCGCCCACGCGCAGCGCTGGATTTAGGTACATGCCCGGGCTTTACTGCGCAAAAATTTCTTGTAACTTCTTTTAATTTGTGATTCTGTAAAATTAATAATTTTATAATACTTTGATCTCCTTTTTAATTTTTAATTGAAAAATTAAAATTATTATTTAATTTTCTTAACGTCTAAAAAATATTTTTTTTTGCTATATGATATATGATTTATACACAAAATTATAAAAATTGAATATTTATCCAGTATAGATAGAGACACTATCTTTTTACCAAACAGAGCATAATGCAATGAAGCTACTTATCTTTTTTTCTTTTTCCTTTTTTTCAAATAATATTCTTTCATAACTTGATCGCTATATTTATTATTATGTAATCCAAGAAGGAGAAAATCAACAGAGTGGTTGACAGAGCGGCGGGAATAAATTGGTGTAGGGAGTCCTCGTCCTTAAATCCACCCCTGCTTGACGCGGCGTATGCGCGTGCCACGGTCGTTCGTGCACCCCCTCGGCCCGCCATAGTATTGATCCACGACCATCTCTCACGTCGTACTCCACCGCCACGCCGCGTATAGGGGATGGTAGCAGCAGCAGCAGCAGCAGCAGCAGCAGCAGCGAAGCGACGACGATGGGGGATGCGGGGAATGTTGGGGCAGAGGGAGGGGGGACTGCTGGGGAACCCAAACCGAAACCCCAACCCCGCAAACTGAACCGAGCCTCTCCCGCTCGGTTCGCTCTTTGCCCTCCTCAGCCACATCGTCCCGTTCCATCCCTCGTACCAACACACCCACGCAAACGACAATACGTGAGCGGTGTGATCACGCAGAATTGTCTGAGTGTATATGTGAGCGTATACGTATGTGTGCAGGTGCGTGAGATTCTCGCTATACGAGAATGCACGTAACTGAGATGCGTAATGTTTATGAAATTGGAATGAGAAGGTAAAAAAAAAAGAAATAGCTCGCTCTATTCCAACGTTGTATGAGCGATCTATTATGAAAGAGGTGGCAAATTAAGCCCTGAAAATATTGTCAAAATAAATATAGTTTTCACGTGTGAAACAAACTTTTGCCGTTTTCGGAGGTCTGTTCAATCTATGATTTTTACCGACAAGTTTTGACACGCAGAACAAAAAATATTTTTTTCGTTTTCTGGCACAATAGTTTCGGCCTTTGTATTTGCGAAAACATTTTACATAACAAAATTTTTTTTTTTATTACAGAGCAAAAATGTTTAAGATCGTAATAGGAATTTAGATTGTTTCGCCGTTTCTCTCTTCCACATTTTAAAAAATCCAATCCTCGCTCATACTCGCTTGCACCGTGACATTCAACATGGCTGCGTGTCCCACCGACTGACGAGAAAATGAGAAAGGGCGGGGGCGCCGGGGTGGACGGGGATGACGGTGGCAAGGGGTGACAGAGCGCACGAGCGAAAGGGAAAATCGGGGAGAAATGCGACCCGCGTGCGTTTAACCCCCGAAAAAGAAATTCATCGTGAATCCACTTTGAGAGAAAGCGAGCTCTCCGCGGAGCACAAAGAATCGGAGTATTGTTTACACTGACATGATGGGAGAGAGGGGTGGTGCCGGGGGGAGTGCACTTGGGGGGAGGGGGATGGCTACGGGGTGGTTGACTGGAAGGAGAGAGAATTGCCGAGAATTCGACCACGCGATAAAGGGATGACAACGGGTGGTTCGCTCGAGTTGGCAGAGCCAGACTTCCGACCCCTTTCTTCCTCTGTCTCTCTTTCTCGCTCTCTTTCTCTCTCTCTTTCTCTCTCTTTCTTTCTTCCTTTTTTATTTAGTGGCTGAAAAGCGCGCGGTCGAACGAAAACGAAAGGACGTTGGCATGCGAATCGAGGTGGCCGCGATTGTACGTATTCACGGGGACTTTTTGTCTCTCGCGGTCCCTCTTGCTGCGCCGCGAGATCTTTCCGGGGAAAATTGCTTATTAGGCATTATACAACGATGGATAAGAACACTTTGATCGAAGTATCATGAGATTTGTTCCTGTTTATCGCAGATTCGAGAGCGTAACGTCTCCGCAATGATTTTACTATGAGTTCGCGATTGTGGAACTATTCGAATTCTCTACGACAATTGTAATACTTGAATTTTAAATAAAAAAGTTTTTTACGCGTCATCTCCGCGTGCATTTCACTAAACTATTACGTGAAGATTCGGGTATCATATCCTTTGTAATGCAACAAATTTGCCGATGCGATGCCGTTGACGGTGCAAATTTATGTTACGACATGATCCGGTGAAACAGACCAATTTCACAACGCGAACAAAGATGAAAAAGATCATTTGTATTGCACATAAAATAAAAACGTTTTATGCACAATTTATCTTGAAACATTAGAAAAATAAAAAATGACTAAAAAATTTTTTAGAATTATTAATTAGCAATATTTGAATACCTATCAAACTGTACTGCAGGGCCTATTTTTCTTCCAAACAAACTGCAGATGTTTATAGAAGAAAAATGGTAAGCATGCAATATGATCTTATAAATATTCCAAATATGATAGAAATACAAATATTAATAGAAAATAGTTATAAAAAATTTTTCCATTATTTTTGTTTTTTAAAATATTTCAAGATAAATTGCCCATAAAACACTTATAATGTGCGATACAAATGATCTTTTTGATCTTCGTTCACGTTGTGTGAATTTGGTCTGTTTCACCGAAACATATCGTAATATTTGCACCGTCAACGGCATCATATTGTCACATCGGCAAATTTGTTGCATTACAAAGGATAGACACGTGAATCTTCACGTTCTTGTCTCGCAATATCTTACTGTCTAAGACTTTCTTCACTTTTGCAACCTTCAATTTTCTAATAAACCTCATAAAATTGAGGCATGTGGAGTGAGGGATCGAATTCGAGACCGTCAATTATGAGTTAACGTGCTCGCACACAGAGCCATGCGCCACCCCACAGAACTAAGACTTCGCGTGAACAGAAATAGAGTTGCCATTAAGATATCTGATAATAAAGTAGTGTTTTGAAACTATATATCAGCATAGTTTTTCGCTCATGCAATATATATTCACAGATTATTCCATATTTATTTTATCGAGAAGTTCTTTGATTGTTTTTCTGTATTAATTAAACCGTATAACATGTTTTTAAAATATGTAAAACGGATCTTCAGAACAGTTTTGTTTGAAATAGATCAACTTCTTGTAAGATCGCTTCGTTGGCTTCAAAGGCAAGGAATAAAGGTAAATGTTTACTTTAACTTTCTCATCTTCAATTTCGTCGCAATTGTCTATTAATTGCATTATTTATTTTCTTGTTTAATATATTATTTCTATAAGCACTAAAACTTTGCTTGGCTCACATCCTCTTAATTAGAATTACTATTCGAATTTTAATCCGCTGAGTCTTATTAGATATTTATTTTTTATTTCTTTTAATTGTTTTGCGTATTTCGTAAGCTTGTTAGAATATGACGTTAGGTAATTTGATACAATAACGAAGAGTAGCGAAAAGTGGACGGCGGAATTTATAAAGAACTGGTCTTCGTATTTATTCATGAACTTCTTGTTTCACGGCTGTAGTCAAGCGACGATAATTAACGGGAAATTGCTTGTAGAGCTCCGTATATTTACTTGTCAAGCAAAAAGTGGTATTATTGCATTATTGAAGGATATTGAAGTCCATATCTTTTAAATACAAATTTAATTTTGTTATTCTCTGAAATGTGTTAAATTCACATCAAATAGTTTGGTAATTGTTTCGGTAATTATTCCAATTTTTGAAATAAAACTTTTTATAAAAATAAAAACTCATTCCAGCTTATACATACAAATAACTGTAGTTATATCTCACATTCTATTACAGTTAATAACATTTCAGACTTATTGAATACATTTTTAACATTAAATTCTCGTAGCTTTTTTAATAGAAAGAGTGCTTTTATTTGCACTCAGATATTAATTTCTTCTATATTACTGTTTTTTTTTTTTTTTTTTTTTAGAAAAAATCTTATATCTTTGATTGAGCCGTGGTTGAGAGACACTGACTTAGGGAATATCGATTTCATTTCGAAAAACGATATTTATGTAATGTTCATGGCACACACGAATGGCACAACGAATGATTATTCGATCTGTCATACAATCATTTATTCTGTCTGTCATTATTTCAATGGCTTTACACAATCTGTCGTCAAAATTGCAACATCGATACGTACAGAAATCGATATATACCACCGAAGGGCTAATTGTTTTTATGTATGAAGCGGTGGTTGTGCAGCGTGCAACCGTTGCCATCTGCTAAATCGCCGCATACATTAGACCGATGAAACACGTCGTTCGAGAATTTAAGCGCAGCATGCATATTCATAAGCGTCACCTTTCTACCGCGTCGAGTGACTAATTTTACTGCCATTTTTTGTTGAAGAACGTCAAATTAAGGCACGAAATCACGCCTTAATTTAACAAGAAACTATTTTCTCGACACATATTCGGCACTAAGTATGGCAACTTTATTTTTGTCTTAATTGTGTCAAAAGTGATTTCTGAATTAAACAGATACAAGAAATTAAAAATTATCGTTTTATTAAATGTAATGCTTAATTAGATATGAAAAGATATTTTTTGTGTTATAAGTATCCGTATATGTTAGAAAAATATTTTGGAGCGAATTTATATACAGTCTTATTTTATAATTATTATCATTGACTCTCTTAATCACAAGTCGCTATGATAAATCAGTGGTATTATTATTGTTCGATACATTCTATTATGTTATCACATTTCAACGGCTTTATCAAAAATATCAAAATGTTAAATAGACATCGATAGAAATTAATATTAAAAAAGTGTACACATGATGACAATCTTCGATCTGCGTGTAATCATAGTCGCAATGCGTATATCAGTGTATTATAATTGCGTTAGTGATACTTGAAATATAATACATTTCGCTCGTGTACAATTCCAATGCAAATACCGGACGCCGCGCCGCGCCGGGTTTCATCGATGTCCATCAGGGGGTCGGCGGCGGCTCGTTTCGAAGTAAATCCCATCGACGACCAATACCGCCGACTGCGCACGGCGTGACGGAATAAAAAAAATAAGGGGGAATTAAGATAAAGCGATCGTGTCGGATTGATCGAAGCATGTTGCCCCGCGTACGATCGATTGCTCCTGGAAGCTAAATTGGAGCGGCTTGTAACGGACGTTCGCCCTGGTTTCGACCGCGGACGGTGACTAACGGCTGTCCTGTCGATAATAAATCGCCTCCGAGCAACTTCGAGAGCAGTCGGAAGCGAGAGAGCCTTCTTCGAAGTTTCCTCTTATCTCTTGCGCTACTAGATAAATTAAAAATATTACAGGGTTGGACGGGTGAAAGCAATAACTGGCGAGATATTTTTATCATTCTCTTAAAGTATGGTGTTAATTCTTTTTCATTAAAGTCGCGAATGTAGGACGTCTCAGTTATATTTTATCTATACTTTAGGTACTCCAATGATAAATCCCGATTCTTTTTCGGCAATTTTAAAGCACACACACACACACACACACAC